>NC_137931.1:45000-150000 GCF_963969265.1 Rhamphochromis sp. 'chilingali' | reverse complement strand
TCAGAACCATCTTTGTGGCCAAATCAAAAGGCACAATATAAGTACAGACCCAGTACCAAATAATAATAATGGATTGGATTTATATAGCGCTTTTCAAGGCACCCAAAGCGCTTTACAATGCCACTATTCATTCACTCTCGCATTCATACACTGGTGGAGGCAAGCTACGGTTGTAGCCACAGCTGCCCTGGGGGAGACTGACAGAAGCGAGGCTGCCATTTCGCGCCATCGGCCCCTCTGGCCAGCACCAGTAGGCAAGTAGGGTAAAGTGTCTTGCCCAAGGACACAACGACCAGGACAGAGAGCCCAGGGATCGAACCGGCGACCTTCCGGTTACAGATACGCTTCCCAACCCCCTGAGCCACGGTCGCCTCGATACTGTACAAATGTTAATTTCTAAAAATCCTAAATTCATCTATAAATCCCAAAAAATGTGGTCAACCTGGACACATGCGCAGAACCCAGATGTAAAAGTTCAAGTTGTTTATGGAATAATTATGGAATAATTAGCACGATCCATTATGAATAAAGATCCAGGATGAAGGCAGCTGTGTGATCTGTCCCGTGCTAACCTGCCATGTCATGACTTTCTCTTGCTACTGTCATGATCCTGGGTCCTTTTGACCCAGCGTTTTGTGTTTTCTCTTCGCGATTTTGGCTCTGTTCTCCTCTAATCGGTGTTTACCCTGTTCCCCCCCCCCCCCGTGTGTTCCTGTTTTATTGTGAAGGTCTGCGTCTTATGTGAGTGTTTTTAGTTTGCCTCCCTGGTCTCGTCATGTTAATCACTCCCAGCTGTGTCTCCCACCTGTGTGTAATCTCCCTGTGTTCTCTGAATGTATTTAAGTTGTATTTTCTGTCTTAGTAATCGCTGGTTCGTCTGTGTTGTTTCCCCTCGGTCTCCCTGCGTCTCCCCGTATGTATTTCTCCGGACCTCCCTGCATCCTCATTCTGGTTTGTCTTATTAGTTTACCCAGTTTAGGTTTCCGGTTTCATGTTTTGTTGCCACCGCTGTTTGTACTTACACCCCTGTAAATAAACACTCACCTGCACCAGAGCTGCTGCCTTTTGGGTCCTTTTCTACATTCCACACGGCTTGCCCCGGCAATCCGTGACAGTACGAACCAGCCACCATGGACCCAGCGGCAGTAAATCCGTCCGAGGAGCTCCAGGATGACATTACGTACAATGTGGAGATTCTCCTCGGGCTATGGCTAGAGAACCCTCCAGAGGAGCTCCGTCGTGCCGTGGAAAGTCGGCTACAACGGCTCTTTTCTGGCCTGCCATGGCTTCTGCAGTCGCTCCCTCCGACCATGCAGGCTTTTTTCCGGCTCACACCGCACCTTCTCTCAGCCACTCCTGCCTCGCTGCCCGACTCGCCGGATGTGATCTTGCCCGGCCCGTCGGAGCCGTCTGCGGGGAGGAAACGCCGATCGCGCCGCAAGCGCGCCACCCCACAGCCGGACGTTCGGGCTTCTAAATCGCCGGCTGTGGTGAGTGAGGACTCTTTTTCATTTTCGGACTGTATGACTGTTCATTCAGGGGCGATGTTCTGTGCAGCATATGATATTGTGAACAGCATATCACCTGCTCAGTTAGCTCCCCCGCAGCCATTCCCAGCTCAGTTAGCTCCCCCGCAGCCACTCCCAGCTCAGTTAGCTCCCCCGCAGCCACTCCCAGCTCAGTTAGCTCCCCCGCAGCCACTCCCAGCTCAGTTAGCTCCCCCGCAGCCACCCTCAGTTCAGTTTCCAAAGCCTCCAGTGTCGCTTTCAGCTCAGTCTCCAGTGTCCAGCTACGTGTCTGTGAAGGTTCTCAGTCATACAGGTCATCATAGCTTAAGGAGCTTGGAAAGAAAAGCGTCTGGACTTCTTTAAGTTGCTTGAAGACGTTTCACCTCTCATCCGAGAACCTTCTTCAGTTCTAAGGTCAAATGGTGGAGAGTCCCAGATATTTCTTGCTACGTTTTTCCTCTAAGATCCTTGTCTGTGTGTGTGTGTGTGTGTGTGTGTGTGTGTGTGTGTGTGTGTGTGCGCACGTGCATATGGGTTCTGGTGTTCTTGTTTTTGTGCCGTGTTGGGGCTTTATGGAGGGTCCCCGTCTTTTGGCTGTGATGACCTTGACAAGAGCCACTACTGAAGGCAGTGGCTGAGCTTGAGTCTACGCTAGATTGTTGAATGACAACCATTGAAACCCTGAATCATGCATGAAGCGATTCTATCCTACGACTCTAAAGAAACCTTACCTTTGTTCTCTTTGTTCAGGAAACCTGTGGTTTGGGAGAGAGTACTGAGTGTCTTGTAAACATGATTTTGTTTACAAATAATATGTATCACTTATAAATAAAGTCAATGTTATTTTTAAGGAAGTCCTGTAACTGAGTCCTGTTTTGCTTACAACAGACCCGACATAATTTCCATTTCATGGTTCAAACTCTGCTGAATCTCAGCTTCTGTTTCACTTTTTGAAGCAAAACTTTTCCTCAGCAGTGGATACATTGGGCACAGCCTACAAGGTAACTCCAAAATAGTTACTTCTTTCCAGTACTCACAAAGATGACAAGCCGAGCAACTTAACACATGTGGGGTAACGATGTAGTGTCTGGTGAGGAAAAACCTCCATCCTAACTCAGCCAGCAGAAATCTAACAACTGCAGCCTTCAACAAACATTTCTGGTGGAGACCAAGGTAAAACTCTGGAACACACAAGGCTCAAGACACAGCCACAAACCAACCCAAGTATCACGGTGGGCTGGCGTGTCTATTACACATTTTGCCTGATATCAGGTCACACAAACACAGAGACAAAGAAGGGAAGAGAGTCAAAGGGAGAGTCAAAACTGGACAGAGAAGAGGAAAAGGGCGAGACAGACCAGTAGGACCAGGACACCCTGACCAGGGATGGGATCTGATAAGAATTTAGCAAATCTGATTTCATTGATATCACCTATCAGTTTGATTCCTTGTCACTTCTTTTATTTATTGTCATTATTTTCTCATTGGCCCCACCTTGAGTGTCACTGCCATCTATTTCATTTGTGTAAATTAATTGCATTTTTGCATTAGCAGCAAAATGCAGTTGTTTCTGTCCTGGATGCAGTTTCAACTTGTCTTTTTATTTAACGTATAAATAAAATGTTCATATCCACACTGTACGTTGTAGACTGCGCCACTATTTTCCTCCTCCGGCACAAGGAATGAAAAGCTGATTGTAGTGTAAGTAGAACTGATAAGGGGGATTGATAGGCAGCAGACTAACAATATCAAAGAACTGAACTAGTCATTTCCCAACCCTAGTTTAGAGATAGTTTTATTGATTCAGCTCTTTTAGTCAGAATATTTTTGTCAGACAACCAGACTTTCTGACCTGGAGAGTAGTTGGGGCCTGAGATTTGATGGCAATCGGCTTGGTGCTTGTTTTGTTCCTGCATCCTTAGAAATGCTGTTTTGGTGTCTCTCCAAAGGCAACAGCAGCAATGGAGATGATGCTGGATGGAGGGAGCACAACACTTGCTGTCCTGGGAATGCAAACAGAAAACATCTGGAGTTGTGTACCTACTCTAGCTAAGCCAGCTGGGTACTCCACATAGGCTGGTTTGATTGGACCACACAGAGCCTGGTTGGCTGTCTTGGTCTGGCCGTTGGTCTGTGCATGGAACTTAGCAAAGAGACTAACCTTGTTGACCGAGGCCCAATGGGAAACTTGAAAATTTGCTTTGGGCACAGACAGGGCAGGTGGAGACATATTAAACCTGGAACCAAAGACAGACACCAAAACAACCTCTGGAGAAATAAGACTGTCCATTACTGCCTTAGTTGGCAGTTGAACCTTACAGTGTGAGCCCAGAGGATTACCTGGGGCCTTATTGCTGTAGGAACATAGAGTCAAGTAGGTGGTCCACCTCCAGGATTGGGTTTGGTCTGCTGCTGTCTTGACCAAGTATCCGATCTGTCAGGAGACCTTTAGGACAACACAGGTGGGCAACAGAACGGGCTCAGGTTATCAGATTTATAGATTACCAGTCTTCCTTCAAAGAACAGCTCGCTTGAAGTTAAACCCATTCTCACTCCATATGTCTGTGTTTGGGTTTTCTCTCTAACCCATGAGTCCTATAGCTACCTACAGCCTTCTGACAGCTTTTCTTTATCTTTTTTTAACACCATCGTCTATCTCTATTTTCAGTCACCTTCTTCATTTCGCTACACTTCCCTGCTGACTTTAAGCTCCTCTGAAGTTTGGAGAAACCGCTAACAGCAAATAGCCATCTGGCAATCGATGAATACTGAAGCTTTTTCAGTATTCCCTACATTTTCTCACAGCCACATTGGTTCCCCCTCAGCCTTAATGGGCAAAATGCCGGGTGCATATCTGTAAAGTCTAGTGTGACAGGTGTCCTATGTGAGGCAGGGCAAAGTCCCTTTAGTCTTGTGGTTAATGAAGAAGTCATGCAAAGAGTTGCCTCACCCATTTCTCACTCTTCCTCACCCTCTATTTTCCCTCCATTTCCATTTGTTCCCACATTGTGGTTAACAAGTGAATGCAAAGTGTTGTCTCTGTGCTTGGACTGTACCCATTAGTGCCCTTATATTCTGTATCGTAAATGCCACCAAGTGACTAAGCCTTCTGATTTATTCATTGGCTCGTTTGGGATTTGTGTCTCCTTGTGTGGTTGGTTTTAAGATTGGCTGCCTCTGCTGCTTGCACCACTGACCTGCTTATGTTTTAACAGATCTTCTGGGTTACTTAACATGTGCACATACACAAACACACATGCTACAAAGGCATAAAGTAATGACATCTTGAGGGGTGTGAATGGCTAATTAGTTAATTGGAAGTCTCCTTCTCAAGCTGTCTGAAATGATCTATGTCATGAAAGACAGTCATTGATTTTTGGGCTTGTCTGTAGTTACTTCTGTATTGTGTATTTACTGTCTGTGCCTGTTCACAATCCAGTGTTTACCATCTTAAAGCCAGATGTATCGTCAAATAGCTCTTCTATTGATATATCACTTCAGTTCTTACAGTTACTCTTTAGACATTACACCGAGTCAAGGCCCATATACATGAACTTTTAAAGATTAACCTAGTGAGGTTTCATGGTGTGAAGTAACACTTTTTATGTGAAAACATGCAAATGTTATATAATGTATTTCTTATTGTTGCTTCTTTTGGTTAAGGTACGATACGAAGTAACAATCCGATTACTCAGAACTTACAGGGCTAACCCCAAAGCAACATTAGTCATCCTTATATTGAAAGAAAACATGTACAATCCAAAACATGTGATACAGGGTGAGTTATTAGCAACAAGCAGTAGCAGCAAATGCCTTGTATCAACCCAGCAAGCTAGCATATTAATGACTGAGCTGGGCCTCTATCAGAACAGCTTTGTTGCTGCTTGTTACAGATTCTCCAGTCTTAGAACTGAAAAATAATTTCTCTTCATGAAGTGATGAACGCTATTCTTAAACCCCTCCATAGGGGAAGCAGCATGTGCTCTTTTCTATGGATTGGGCTACTCAATTTCAATTTACTGGTGTTCAAGTAAAGAATGGCACGAGGACCACAGCGCAGAACAACATACATTCACACAACCAACAGAAATGCATGATGACACATGAAGATTATGGGGGTTTTTTTGTTTTTTTTTTAAAAGAGGACAGTACAGGCAGAGCACAGCGGCCAGCCCAACACAAATTTGGGACTGTTTGCTTAAACTAATTGTCAGGACAGCTGATGCTGTTTCTTTAACAGTATGAAGTCTCCCATATATGTTCAGTTGGGCTGAGATCTGTGAGGTGTATAAATCACATCATTTGAGCTTGTACCCCATCACCAATACCGAAACTGGTTTTCCTGTTTTTGTTACCTGTTTGTAGGACATGAGTTTACATAAAGCTCTATGTATTAAAGTGGTGATGTGCAGAGGTTCCCCATTTATATTACAGGTTCACATCTTCCAATTGTTGTTGTGAGAAAAGATTCTTGTAGGTCTTTGGCCGTAGTAATGTCCTGGTTCCACTGCACAGCTGTGAAGTCCTGACATCACAGCCTTTACAGTGATATCTGAATTCTGAAGTATTCTTTATTCAGTATTCATATCAGTGTTGCTATGTCATAGCAAAGTGTGGTTGAGGTCACAGAGATTTCAGTCACGCAGGCACATATATATTACAGTACACATTTTTACATTTAGATAAGGGTATGCAGATTGTTCAATCACAGCTTTTATTCATTTACAAAATATCCACAACGTTGGGAAGTAAATGCTGTTAAAATCAAGGCTCTAGTTTTCTTTTTGCAGCTTTCACTCAAGCTGTTTTCCTCACAGATCTCCATTTCTCTTCTCATTCTCCTTTTCCTGCTCTCAGAACCTGAATTCAGTCCTCCATACCACACCAGTGCTGCTGCTGCTCCATCCATCCTCCTTGCATTTTGTGCACATTTTGTCATGAAATCACCATAAAATCTTTACACAGAAGAGACACACTTGTTTTGGATAGATTTGCACCAATATTGTGTAAGTGTAGCTGATGTATGGAAACAGTCACCTTTACTAAAACAATCAAGAGTCTACTAGTTCCATAATGAAATGTCTTGAGATCAGAGTATTATATTTAATCAAGAAACAGGGTAACTATGTGCGAATGCTGTTTGTTGATTACAGTTCAGCGTTTAACACAATAGTGTCCTGCAGACTGTTCACAAAGCTCAGGGTCTGTGTGCATGGGTGTTGGACTTCCTCACTGGCAGAACTCAGGTGGTGAGGGTGGGCAGGTGCTTCTCCAACAGCATCACCATCAACACAGGAGCACCTCAGGGATGTGTCCTCTCGCCACTGCTCTACTCCCTCTACACTTCAGACTGTGTGGCCACCCACGGCTCCAACACCATTGTGAAGTTTGCTGACGACACAGTGGTGTTGGGTGCCATCTCCAACAATGATGAGGCGGCCTACATGGATGAAGTGAAGAATCTGGCATCGTGGTGCCAGGACAACCACCTCCAGCTGAACGTCAGCAAGACCAAGGAGCTGGTGGTGGACTTCAGAAGGGGTCAGCACAGAGACTACAAGCCCATTATCATCAATGGAGCTCCAGTGGAGAGGGTGCAGTCCTTCAAGTATCTTGGTGTTCACATCTCCTCAGACCTGACATGGGCTGCCCACATTCAGGTCCAGACCAAAAAGGCTAGGCAGCGCCTGTATCACCTACGACAACTGAGGAAGTTCAGGGTCTCTCCAAAGATCCTCAGGATTTTCTATACAGGCGCTGTGGAGAGCATCCTCACACAGAACATGACATCATGGTTTGGGAACAGCTGTGTGAAGGACCAAAAAGCTCTCCAGAGAGTGATCCGTACAGCAGAACGCTGCTGCAGGATTGCTCTCCCCCCGCTTCAGGACACCTACACCAGGAGATGCCAGACTAGAGCAGATACTGAAGGACCCGTCCCATCCTGGCAACAAACTGTTCCAACTTCTGCATTCTGGTAGAAGGTTCCGCATCTTCCGGGCAAGGACAGAGAGACTCAAGAGGAGCTTCTATCCCCAAGCCATCCGTGCCCTCTCTCTTTATATATATATATATATATATATATATATATAAATATATATAAATAATGTTCTTCCTCTTGACATGTCGAGGAGCGTGTCAGGCTACATTTCACTGTGTGTTATACTTGTATAACTATGCATGTGACAAATAAAGAACCTTGAACCTTAATCTGTAAACTATATTCAGTGGAGCTCAATATTGTCTGTACAGATTCCAGTGTTGTCCATTTAATAGTGCTTGTAGAATTTTAGTGCGTACAGGAGTAGCACTGTCATGTCCTGAGCCATTACACGCATACACTACGTCAGCTGCAGTTCCTGATAACCCAATAAGCTTTGTTTTTTGTAAAGGCAGCAGTAGCTGAGGTTCTCTGACCATGTGATGCTTTCTGTATATTACCTCACATACTGTCAATTCATCTAATGGGAAGTATTAAAAACAGCTGCATCTGCGACTCTGTTTCAAAAGTTTTAAATGTCATTCTGCCAGACGTTTATCAGTCCACTACCCATTTTACACAGTAATCGGTCAGATGACCACAGGTGAAAAAGAAGCCAGAATTTGCCCTGCTTGTGTTGCTTTTCATGTGCCCACATAGCAAAATTGGTATGGCCCGGATCTGGCCCACACAATGTGCTTACACATGGCCCACATACCGCAAAAAATGACGGCCCCTTGGAGGCATATGTGAAATGAGAACTTGTAAAGGTACTCATCTGTCCTGGTTGCCTCTTGCAGGATGTGGAGCAAAAGAGTGAAAGCGGCTCAATCACCTGTTTAAGAGCTCTTGGAGCAGACCAGTGTGCCAGGTTAGGGAGTATGGTTAAAGAGGGTTTTAATTTAGATAGAAATGGGTGAACCTTATGTTATTGGTTTGTTTATAGCATGTGCTGGAAATATGTATATGTTTGTGATGTGCTTTAATGTTATTGTATGTTTGTTTGTGTGGAGGGTTATGTTTCATGTTGATTAGTTAACCCCCATACTTGGGCTATTCCGGATGCTCACCTGAAAAGGTAGAGTATAAAAGGAAGCCATTTTGTTTAGTTGTAGTTAGTGTTATCATGCTCCTTCTTTAATAAAGTGCCAATCCATGGATGTCTTTTACTCCAGTCTCGCGTCATATTATTGGACAGAACCTATGACCGCCGGCCAAAACTGACAAGTGGTGGCCCACACATCGGCCATTACAAGGCCAGTTGCAGACACACTGCTGGCCCACAACAGTTTCAACTCTGGCCCCAGATGTTAGCCTAATGTGTACCTTAATCAAGCCTTGTAATGACGACATGTGCTGGAACCTAATAGTGCAAAAGCAACATGACGAAACTCTGTTCAGACTGATTCTTATATAGTACTTTGCTACTCTCCCAGTTTACTCAAAGTGCTCTATACAACAGACCATATTCACCCAATTCCTCTAAACTGAGTGCTTCCTAACTACAGCCACACACATTCTCACTCTTGCAGACTGGAAGAACTAGGGATCGAACCACTAACCTTCTGATCAGTAGGTGACCTGCTCTTCCTCCTGAGCTACAGCCACCCACTAGAAACGACAACTAAACCGTCACTAGGTATTGCTGCCAAAGGAATCTCTCAAGAAACTACATGCTCAATTTGTTGGCTTTGTTTGATTATGCAGCTGTGTAAAAGATCAGCCCTGATCTGAACATCATTTACTGCATCCTTTAAAATCATTGAATCCTTTTCATATATTTATTAGCTCTTACAGTCTGATGCTGATCTCAGTAACAAACGGGCTGCTTCCTTCCCTGTAGGAAGGTTTGCAGATGTGGCTAAAAGAGGGTGATGCACTGTCATCAGTCAGTCAGCAAAGGAGACTGTTTTCTAAGTTTGATATGTAGGATTCTCTCATACTGAAATATTTATTTAGCATAGAAATCGTTTTTACTTGACAGTGTTTTGTGCTGAAATTAGGATTATTTCATATTAAATAGTGATGTGCATTGGCTGAATAGCACTAAGTGGGAAGGAGACTTGCGTTTTAAAACTTTTGTATTGAGGCATGCTCACATTTACAAATACATCACCATTTCCTTGTAAAAGCTGTATTTATGTTATGTTATATTTAAGTTCATATTATTCCTAATTATTCAATAATTCCTCATATTTGTTCCATGAACACTACATTGAATAAAATATATTGTGTCAAGCTTCAGATATGAGAGTATAGATCGTTCCCTGGGTGCCTGATGGAAGCATTGGTCTGTGCTGGGGCAGGAATAACACACACACTCGATATGTACTGTGCCCAGCTGAATTGTTGGCTTAAAAAGGCATGGAACAAAAACGGATGGTAGAAACTGCCTTATGTGAGCACGCCTTCATTCTTTCATTTAGCACTTTCTGTTGTCAGAAGGGAGTTTCCCGATATTCTGGACATACAGTGGGGCAAAAAAGTATTTAGTCAGCCAACGATTGTGCAAGTTCCCCCACCTAAAATGATGACAGAGGTCAGTAATTTGCACCAGAGGTACACTTCAACTGTGAGAGACAGAATGTGAAAAAAAATCCATGAATCCACATGGTAGGATTTGTAAAGAATTTATTGGTAAATCAGGGTGGAAAATAAGTATTTGGTCAATAACAAAAATACAACTCAATACTTTGTAACATAACCTTTGTTGGCAATAACAGAGGTCAAACGTTTACTATAGGTCTTTACCAGGTTTGCACACACAGTAGCTGGTATTTTGGCCCATTCCTCCATGCAGATCTTCTCGAGAGCAGTGATGTTTTGGGGCTGTCGCCGAGCAACACGGACTTTCAACTCCCGCCACAGATTTTCTATGGGGTTGAGGTCTGGAGACTGGCTAGGCCACTCCAGGACTTTCAAATGCTTCTTACGGAGCCACTCCTTTGTTGCCCGGGCGGTGTGTTTTGGATCATTGTCATGTTGGAAGACCCAGCCTCGTTTCATCTTCAAAGTTCTCACTGATGGAAGGAGGTTTTGGCTCAAAATCTCACGATACATGGCCCCATTCATTCTGTCCTTAACACGGATCAGTCGTCCTGTCCCCTTGGCAGAAAAACAGCCCCATAGCATGATGTTTCCACCCCCATGCTTCACAGTAGGTATGGTGTTCTTGGGATGCAACTCAGTATTCTTCTTCCTCCAAACACGACAAGTTGAGTTTATACCAAAAAGTTCTACTTTGGTTTCATCTGACCACATGATATTCTCCCAATCCTCTGCTGTATCATCCATGTGCTCTCTGGCAAACTTCAGACGGGCCTGGACATGCACTAGCTTCAGCAGCGGAACACATCTGGCACTGTGGGATTTGATTCCCTGCCATTGTAGTGTGTTACTGATGGTGACCTTTGTTACTTTGGTCCCAGCTCTCTGCAGGTCATTCACCAGGTCCCCCCGTGTGGTTCTGGGATCTTTGCTCACCGTTCTCATGATCATTTTGACCCCACGGGATGAGATCTTGCGTGGAGCCCCAGATCGAGGGAGATTATCAGTGGTGTTGTATGTCTTCCATTTTCTGATGATTGCTCCCACAGTTGATTTTTTCACACCAAGCTGCTTGCCTATTGTAGATTCACTCTTCCCAGTCTGGTGCAGGTCTACAATACTTTTCCTGGTGTCCTTCGAAAGCTCTTTGGTCTTGGCCATGGCGGAGTTTGGAGTCTGACTGTTTGAGGCTGTGGACAGGTGTCTTTTATACAGATGATGAGTTCAAACAGGTGCCATTCATACAGGTAACGAGTGGGGGACAGAAAAGCTTCTTACAGAAGACGTTACAGGTCTGTGAGAGCCAGAGATTTTCCTTGTTTGAGGTGACCAAATACTTATTTTCCACCCTGATTTACGAATAAATTCTTTACAAATCCTACCATGTGGATTCATGGATTTTTTTTTCACATTCTGTCTCTCACAGTTGAAGTGTACCTCTGGTGCAAATTACTGACCTCTGTCATCATTTTAGGTGGGGGAACTTGCACAATCGGTGGCTGACTAAATACTTTTTTGCCCCACTGTATCTGCAGTACCTTCAGTCTCGACATCCACACAGCAGGAGAGATATGCTTAAATTTTCGATGGTCACAGATGGACGTGTGTGTGTGTGTGTGTGTGTGTGTGTGTGTGTGAGAGAGAGAGAGAGAGAGAGAGAGAGAGAGAGAGAGAGAGAGAGAGTAGAAGGGGGAGAGTTAAAAGTTTCTGCTCTAATGCACCTTGTTATCCATTCATACTGCACTAAACACAGCCTGAGGCGATTCTATCTCTCCCTCTCTATCACTCTCTCTGTCTTGCTCCCTTTTATGTCCATTTCTATGTTAAAAGAATGAAGATTTAAATAACTCTGACTGTGTGCAAGACTGAATAGGTATGTCTCCCCTCCCCCCAAACCCAACCCCAACATCACCATCACCACATTTCTTGTCACAAAATCAATTTTTAGTTTAGCAAGAATAAACCTGTCTCCTTTCATCGCAGAGGCTGGCTAAATAATTGAGTACATATATGCACACACATACACCTAAAAAACAATTACACACTTTTGCACTTGTAAAGTACTTTTTGTGAAAAGGAACATTGCTGAGCATTTTATCATTTTTCTTTCTTACATCAATGTGTGTCTGTGATTTTGATACATTTTAGAGAATTATTAAAGATATCCCTCCGAGACATTAAATCTACTCTGTGTTTTTGTTACAACATACCATAAAAATCAAATACAATAACATATTCATTATTGGACTCCACTCCTATTTACATGGCTCTCAAATAGACTCTCAAATACATAGATGCATAATCCAACCACTCCAAGGGTGTTCTCGAACTGACCCACATAGCAAAATTGGTATGGCCCGGATGTGGCCCACACATGGGCCAGCACAAGGCCAGTTGCCGACACACTCCTGGCCTTGTGCTGGCCCATGTGTGGGCCACCTCTGGCAAACCTGGTCTGGGCCACCAAAGGGCTGTCATTCTTTGCGATATCTGTGCCATGTGTAAGTTGTGTGCAGCCACGGGCCAGTTGCAGACTGCTGACCCACAACAGTTTCAGCTCTGGCTCCAGATGTCAGCATAATGTGTACCTTACTCAAGCCATGTAATAACAGAATATGCCAGAACATAATAGTGCAAAATTAACATGACAAAATTCTGTTCAGACAATGAATTACCTGAATCTTACTGTATACTCCCCTGGGTTACTCAAAGTGCTCTATACAACATGCCACATTCAGACACTTCCTCTAAACTGAGTGATTCCTACTGCGTTCATACACTTTCACACTCTTGGCACGCAGACTTGAGGAGCCAAGGATCGAACCACTAACCTTCCGAGCAGTAGGTGACCTGCTCTTCCACCTGAGCTACAGCCACCCAGTGGCAAACCTGAGTAAACCGTCACTAGGTTTTGGATAAAGTGTACACTCACAAACCTGCTTTTGAAACGTTGGCTACCATAGCAGTATAGTATTGCAACATGGCATTTGGATCTTCTAACTAAAATAGGAAAATAGGAACATAAACAGTGTCATCATTGCCAGACCTGGCCCACATCTGGTTGACATACACTCTGCCATGACACCAGTCAGTCTGAAGTGCCTGCTTGATGCCAGATCCAGGCCAGACCTGTTTTCTATGAGCCTGGGCCACGTAAACCAAACCACAATCGGGCCAGATATGACATGCCATCACATAAACAGTGCCATCTATGCCAGGCCAAGCCCAAATCTGGATGACATACCACTCACCATGCCAGAAGTCAGCCAGCAGTGGATACACAGGGCAAAACGAATTCACACCAGCAAGACTGAGGTACAAAGGAAAAAACAGGACTTTGGAGTCACAGCAAACTAAGACGAGGCAAATGAAACCATCCGTTCAGTCAGCACGGATTCTTTGAGGTCCTCTAGCGAATGAGGCAATATAGTGGATGAGCCTAGAGCATTGCTTAAGACCTAGAGCAAATACAACGACGTTAGTATTATATACTGATCTCAAACTTGACAGTCTGATAGTTTCTGGCTTCAGAACTTTTTAGGTAGCTCTGAGGTATTTCAGTGACTCCTACAGCAGGAAAGGTGGAGACCAAACAACACAGGGTATGTGTGGAGTCCTATTAATTAATGCTTAAATATGATCTTAAACCAAATCTACCTTTATTAATGGTGTATGTACCACAGGCCTTCAAGCTGGCTGTAGTTAAACCTTTACTCAAAAAGCATCTCTAGACCCAGCAGTCTTAGCTAATTATAGGCCAATCTCCAACCTTCCTTTCATATCAAACATCCTTGAAAGAGTAGTTGTCAAACAGCTAACAGATCATCTGCAGAGGAATGGTTTATTTGAAGAGTTTCAGTCAGGTTTCAGAGCTCATCACAGCACAGAAACAGCTTTAGAAACAGAAACAGAAACAGAAACAACATACAGAAGTACTGTGCTGGGGATGCCTGTACTCCTAAGCTTTCCAGTCCAGTGAAACAGTGAAATATGCCACCTGCAGAAGTTCTCTGTTCCCACCACAGTGGCGGGGTCTTTTAGAGTTGGGCAGGAACTGGGGAATAAGGAACTGGTAAGATTTCTGTGGAGTAATCCAGCAGAACTGGAGGGCCAACAGTTATGCTGTGCACAAGAAGCGAATGGGAAGATTCTATCTTCCGAGGAAGCTCAGATCCTTCATCATATGCAGCAAGATGTTGGAGATCTAATGCCAGTGTCCATCTATTGACTGCCCGCCTGTCCACCCGTCCACCTGCCCGCTCAAACCAACACAGTGTATACAAGAAGCAGGCTCTATTTCCTTAAAGAGGATGAGATCTCCCAGTGAGTGTGTGCAGTAAAATAATGAAGGTTTTCTATGAGCCAGCCGTGAAAACTGGAGGAGCAACATCCCTTAGGAAAGCTGGCTCTGCGGTGGAAGCATGTCATTATTACCTGTTACTGTGGATAAACTCGACCACAGCATGTACAGAAGAGGCAGCGGAGTACCTTCACACTGTTTAAGCTTCGCTGCAAACAAGAAACCTTGATACATCATCTACAACAGAGCTGTCTAGAGCATTGTTTGCCACACATTATTATTATTATTGTTGTTGTTGTTAATGATAATAACAATAATAATGGTGTCATCATCATTTTAACTGCTGTAACAAAAGAATTCCTGAAATATGACAAATAATATTAATAATAAATCTAATATTTTGCAGCACATTGTACTTCCTTAATGATTCATAGGTAGTCACAGGGAGTTGATTTTTTGTGGCTGACAGCCTTTTACTTCTCCCACAATTTGCAATGACAAACTGTGAAAGCACCCATCTGTGTCATAAAGTAATCTGAGTGATTAGCACCACGTTAAACATGCTGTACTCATCACAGTAATCAGGATAAATTCTCAAATCCAAAGGGGCAATGATTCAGTTAAGGACTGTCTACGTTTATGAGCGATCAAATGGGAAGAGGGCAGAATGAGACAGTTTACTGTGTAATTCTATAATGTGCAGTTAGTGCACATCGTGGTGCAGGTCTGCGTTTTATCCAGACTCTTTGGGTCTATTTGTGTCATTTAGTGCTGCTGCGAACTGATATGTCAGAAAATCAATTAATTACTTTGAAGTGGCAGTTAACTGCATCCGCACAATACACCCCATGAATTATAGATGAAGTGTGTGTGCAAATAATCTGTGTGTCTCTGTGTGTGTGTGTGTGTGTGTGTGTGTGTGTGTGTGTGTGTGTGTGTGTGTGTGTGTGTGTGTGTGTGTGTGTGTGTGTGTGCAATACCAATGGTTTCTCTGTTAACTAGAGACAATTGCTAGCTCTTCTGTCCCTAATAACTTGATGAGAGTGCTTTGACACAAATCCACTGAGTTGTGAAGAGTCTGAAGCAACTGAAATGAATAATAGGACAATAATACAAAGATGTCAAGTAACATGAAAGAAACAAAAGTTAATGAAAATCCAATAAAGCATTTAACGTGATGTCTAAAACATTTCACTGCTGTACATTCCTTTGTGTGATCTCTCTGTATCATTTTCTGGAGAAATTCAGTGATGCTCGTAAAGATTGGATTTTATCGCAGTCTGAACTCGAAATTCTGCTTTTGAGAAAATATGATGAGACATGTTAGAAAAAACAAAGGATTCACCCTCAATACAGCCACTGGTTTCTCAATCCATTGATCCCCTGCTGAAGGTGTGTGTGTGTGTGTGTGTGTGTGTGTGTGTGTGTGTGTGTGTGTGTGTGTGTGTGTGTGTGTGTGTGTGTGTGTGTGTGTGTGTGTGTGTGTTGAACAAGCACTGTCATTAGCCTCAGGCTGGCCTCAGTTCAGGCCACGACAGGGACTGACAGCCACTGGCATGGGTGGGGGCGGGGACCATGAGGTCATTTTATCTGAGTGCTTTTTCACCGGACTCTGATTATACACAACTTAGTTACATAAACTGCACACAATATCAAATAGCATGTATTTATTATTACAAGCTGTTGTAATTAAACACTTACAGTTCAAGTAGTACAGAACTTTTGGTCATTTAAATGAAATCACAAAACAAATTATTGCATTTGGTTCCTCATTCAGCCAAAATGGTGAAAAACAACAGAAAAAGAAAGACAGTTTCTCAGCTTTCAACATGTTCTGCCTGTTAAATTGTTGAATTTAACACGTGGAGTATCATTGCAGTTCCCCTTTATGTTATGTTTTTTTAAAGCAGTCCTACAAACTCTAACGTATTCAATAAACCCATCCAACATTTTCTTCAACTTATTATTTTTGATCAACTTCAGCTAGTTTGCATATTACATTCCTGCTACTTAAAATGTGATTATTTCTTTTAATAATGTAATTTTACTCATTAATTTCATCTTTGGAAGGTTTTATTGTTTGGGTCGATTTGACCCCAAACATAAAGAAATCTTTTGTTTTAAGTCTTTTGTCAGCTGTTCACAAGTTCTTGCACTTCCATTATGTTTAAGTTGAATCATTTTTGGGTTGCTTTTATTTATTTATTGTAAACTGCAGGGGAAAAATCAGTATGAACATCTTAAAAAGAGTCAACCGACTTTTTAATTTAGGGTTTTAACTTTTTAAATGCATTTCTTTCTGAGGTCATTAAATAATGTGAGGTAATCTACTGTCCAACAGTGTCTTCAGTTTGTCTCCCAAGTCTAATATAATTAACCAAAACTCAGTGACCCAAACCCTTCCAGCTGTTCCTTCCTGTAAAAAAAGGATTTACAAAGTTTCATGGATTTGGAAGTTAGCAGTAGAGTTTTATACATACCATGTATACCATGGAGCTGTGCTATCACTGCAGGACATCTGGGAGCTGAGACAGACCTCTAAGTTTTTAAATTATAGACAATGTGCTATTCTTATTTGGTGCAATGGACAGACGCACATTATAACAAAGTCTAACCTTTCAAAGTGAAGGGGAATCAGTGGATGAAAGAGAGCTGATGAAAAACACCTGCAGTTATTCCCAAGTAAAGAGAAATGAATTTTTATCCTCGGATACAGGAGGAACAATGCGGTTTTCGTCCTGGTCGCGGAACACTGGACCAGCTCTTTATCCTCTCGAGGATACTTGAGGGCACACGGGAGTTTGCCCAACCAGTCTACATGTGTTTTGTGGACTTGGAGAAGGCATTCGACCGTGTCCCTCGGGGTGTCCTGTGGGAGGTGTTGCGGGAATATGGGGTGTCTGGCCCATTGCTACGGGCCATTCGATCCCTATACAACCGTTGCAAGAGCTTGGTTCGCATTGCCGGCAATAAGTCGGACTCGTTCCCGGTGGGTGATGGGCTCCGCCAGGGCTGCCCTTTGTTCTGTTCATAATTTTTATGGACAGGATTTCTAGGCGCAGCCAAGTGGCGGAGGGCTTTCGCTTTGGTGGCCTCAGAATCTCATCTCTGATTTTTGCAGATGATGTGGTTCTGTTGGCTTCATCGGGTGAGGGCCTCCAGCTCGCACTGGAGCGGTTCGCAGCCGAGTGTGAAGCAGCGGGAATGAGGATCAGCACCTCCAAATCTGAGGCCATGGTTCTCAGCCGGAAAAGGGTGGAGTGCCCACTCCGGGTCGGGGATGAGTTCCTGCCCCAAGTGGAGGAGTTCAAGTATCTCGGGGTCTTGTTCGCGAGTGATGGGAGAAGGGAGCCGGAGATCGACAGACGGATTGGGGCTGCAGCTGCAGTAATGCGGACGCTGCACCGGTCCGTCGTGGTGAAGAGGGAGCTGAGTGTAAAAGCGAAGCTCTCAATTTACCGGTCGATCTACGTCCCTACCCTCACCTATGGCCACGAGCTGTGGGTAGTGACCGAAAGAACGAGATCGCGGATACAAGCGGCAGAAATGAGCTTCCTCCGAAGGGTGGCTGGCCTCTCCCTTAGAGATAGGGTGAGAAGTTCGGCCATCCGGGAGGGGCTCAGAGTAGAGCAGCTGCTGCTCCACATCGAAAGGAGCCAGCTGAGGTGGTTCGGGCATCTGATAAGGATGCCCCCTGGGCGCCTCCTTGGTGAGGTGTTCCAGGCATGTCCCACCGGGAGGAGGCCCCGGGGCAGACCCAGGACACGCTGGAGAGATTATATCTCTCGGCTGGCCTGGGAACGCCTTGGTATTCCCCCGGATAAGCTGGAGGAGGTGGCTGGGGAGAGGGAGGTCTGGGCCTCTTTGCTTAGGCTGCTGCCCCCGCGACCCGGCCCCGGACAAAGCGGATGAAAATGGATGGATGGATGGATGATATAATAAGTATGTATGATACGTAAAGAAATGGCTGAACATTTTGGGTGGAATATGTTGCTGCACATCTGCTCAGTTAAAGCAATGCAGAAATCTACAGCCAGGATGACGGCCGGTCAGAACATCCCTCACACTTGTGTTTGAAACAAATACCGCAGCAGTAGTCACGCTGCATCTTTGTTGTTTTTTTCAGTGTAGGTTTACTCAGAGTTTCAACATTTAAAGGAGGATTCAGAGGATGCAGGACACTTTCTACACCAAACTTCCCAGCCTGCCAACCAAAAAAGTCAAATCAGCAAAGGTTCTGGGTGAAACATTAAAGTTTCACAGTGCAAAGAGATCGTTTAATGTGAACCTCAAAATGTGATTTTTGACCAGTAGTTTACTTTGTTTTCCTCTTTCTCTTCTTCCTCTTTTTAGTGCTTTTGTAGATCCTTGCACACTGTGCCCACTGTCCCTCCTCCTGCTGGAGTCTAAACCATCTCAGCCTTTCCTCTGTTTGTCATCTGGGTTTGGTGACCATACACAGGCGATCTGTTTTGATCTCTCCGTTTGTTCTCAAAACAATTATAAAAATACAAAGTAACTAATATAATACGTAGCTTTCGAGCATTAAATAATAAACTGGAGATTTGTAAAATCATCATCTGATGAGCCGAATCTGAGAAGGTGCCTGTCGAGTCCAGCATCATTCAAAGCGATGGTGTGGAAGTCTGAAACTGCAACCAACTGCTGAGGAATTGATGCATGCACCATACCTACAGTACTACACTGCATTCATTCAGAGTACAGCTGGAGTCTGTTTCAGAGCACGCTATCTTGCTTTGTATTTTCAGTGTATTTGAGTTTTGTGTTACATGTTTTGGAGATTTCTGAATTTCAGCTGACTGACTTCTGTTTAACACACTAGGAGGACCAGGCTTCTACCTTTCTACCTTTAAAACCCGCCACCAGCCAAATGGCTGGTAGGCTTTTAGCTAAGCTTTAGCTTCAGCCAAGTGGAAGCTAAATTGGCTAGTCATTCATATGTATATTAGGTTGTTACCTGGGAATTCTGGAGGGAGGGGAGTGGGGGTGTGTGATTGAGGGCGTGGGGGAGCTGCTAAAAGCTGTGCACAGTCACCAACTTGGAGTGTTTCAGTTTGCCGTCTTAGGGAGGACATTTTTACAAATAATAATAAAAAGTGAGTGAGTACATTCCAACATTTTCAGCAATCACTCACAATCCTGGCACTGCCATGGTATCTGTAGTCTGCATTTACCTTGGCTTGGCTTCCTGATCAATTGTCCACTACCAAAAGGAAGCCAAACCCTGTGATCACACCCTGTTTTGTTGTAAAGGATGACAGGGCTTGATCAGTCGTCCATTGTGGCATCGTCCATTGTGGCATCAATGTGATCACACCTTGTTTTGTTGTAAAGGGTGACAGGGCTTGATCAGTCGTCCATTGTGGCATCAATGTGATCACACCCTTTTCCCATCAAAGACTCGGTGCAGTTTCCTGCAGTATATTGCAAGTAAACCGGACAAGTTTGGGATCAAGTTTTGGGTGGCCTGCGACCTAAAATCCAAGTACATTTGTAATGTCTTCCCATATCTTGGCAAGGACCCCAATCGTCCCACTGGGGAGAGACTTTCTGAAAATGTAGTAATGAGGCTGATGGAACCATTCCTAGACAAGGGCAGAAATGTTACCATGGACAATTTCTTCACATCGCTTTCACTTGCGCAAAAACTTCTTGGACGGAAAACCACCATCCTCAGCACAGTCAACAAGATTCGCAGGGAAATTCCTCAATCCACTAGACAGACAGATCGCAGTGAATTCACCACTCAGGTATGTTGCAGGTCTTTTGTGGTTCTATGTTTATGTGTTTCATTGTGTGTAAAAGGGCTATGGAAATAACAATTTATCTTATTTCTTAGGTGTTTTCAACCTCTGCTGCCACGCTGACGGCGTATGCGGCCAAACGGAAGAAGACAGTCTATATTCTTAGCAGCATGCACAGCGTGGTTCAGACTGATAACACTACCAAAAGGAAGCCAAACACGGTCACCCTTTACAACAAAACAAAGTGTGGCGTGGATGTGATGGACCAGATGGTTCGGGAGTACACTGTCCGCAAAGGAACACGGCGCTGGCCAGTTGCCGTGTTTTATAACATGATTGACATGGCAGCACTGAATGCACATGTGCTGTATCAAGCATGCTCCGGGACGAAGGAAAGACGGGTGGACTTCCTGGTGGAGCTTGCAAGAGAGTTGGCTCACTCTCATGTAGCTGCGAAGAAGGCAAGAAAAGAACAGTTGCTTCGGACACAACCCTCCACACCGAGCCCTGGAAAAAGAGCCATGTGTCAGGTCAAACACAATTGCAAGAACAATCATGCCACTGTGCGATGTGTTCACTGCAACAGATACACATGTGGTAAATGCAGACTACAGATACCATGGCAGTGCCAGGATTGTGAGTGATTGCTGAAAATGTTGGAATGTACTCACTCACTTTTTATTATTATTTGTAAAAATGTGTACAAATGGTTGGTTTTTTGTACTGTTTTTATCAATAAATCTCAGCAACAAAGGACATACACCCATGTGTGTTGATTTCTCCCTAAGATGGCAAACTGAAACACTCCAAGTTGGTGACTTTTGGAGATTTATTTCCCTGGATGATTGAGAATGCATCAAACTGAAACACTCCAAGTTGGTGACTGTGCACAGCTTTTAGCAGCTCCCCCACCCCCTCAATCACACACCCCCACTCCCCTCCCTCCAGAATTCCCAGGTAACAACCCAATTTACATATGAATGACTAGCCAATTTAGCTTCCACTTGGCTGAAGCTAAAGCCTAGCTAAAAGCCATTTGGCAACTCTCCGGGTTTTATAGGTAGAAAAGCCAAATGGCTGGGCTCTGGGCCTTCCTAGTGTTAATTCAAAAGGATCACAGAAATGAACCGTTTTCTAAACTCAAACATGTGACTCTGTTATGTCAACTTATTCTATGGGATATTGATTTAAAACATTTACTACATTTACTCAAACCATTATTTGGTCAGATAATATCTATGCGCCATTCTTCCTGTCAGTATTCATTACCAGTGTATGAATGTGAGAGTGAATGAACAGTGGAATTGTAAAGCGCTTTGAGGGGTCCCGAAAAGCGCTATATAAATCCAATCCATTATTATTATTATTATTATTATTATTATTATTATTATTATTATTATTATTATTATTATTATTATTATTATTATCCACTAAATACATCAACGCGATGATAAGCAGTGATGTATTTGCATCCAAGGAAAACCATCATAGGGATCAAGGTAACTGTCTGTGTTGGTTTTCACTTCTGCATTATGTCGAAGCATCAAAGCAAGCAGATCTGAAGCAGGCCTCGACCACGACCACAGCGGCTCACCAAAATCACAGAGAGTTTTTGGTCCAGCAGTCACATACACGCTATAAGTTTGCCAGAGCCACTAAGGGGAGACAGATAGACGTCACCAGCTAAAAATCCTCTGTGGGAGGCTAAGTGAGCACCGATGTTGGTGTGAGGTCTGGCAGCATGCACCATCTCTGCCACGTATAATACTCTTTTACATCTATGTTGAAATGTAAATCTGCACATACCATGTAAGCATGTTGGTGGACTAGAATTTATATAGGAGTTTTCTAGTGTCACTAAACACACAGAGTACCAGCAACATTTACCTTTGGGCCATGTATAAAAATGTCCATTCTCCTAAATATTCATGTAATACTTTTGTTAATCCCCTTGAGGTGCATTAAACTCATTTGCCCATTGGCCATTAAACTCAAACTCACATCAAAATCACATTTATGTGTCTATAACAGGGGTCGGCAACCCTAGGCACGCATGCCACAGCTGGCATGCGACGGGTTAACTGATGGCACGACCATAGCTGGACTGGCTGGTGGGCCGATGATTATTTTTTGTAACGGTATAAACAATGAGAGGTGGTGGATTGGCCAGATGCTGGCCAGTGTGTAAAAATAACTCAGTTGTTTGGTGGTGGCTATGGCGGAGCTTCCACAGATTCAGTAACATTAGCAAGTGGTGGAGGCCAGCAGGTGGATGAGGGAAAGGGGAGGCAGGAGGAGGAGAGACACCCGAGGCGGCCGCCGGTCCGAGTATCAGGTGAAGTGAACTTCAGGTAAGAAGTTATGACCTGCAGTCTCTCTGGGTCAGATATGAACCAAGTTTAGGTGGAGTTTATTTTAGCTGTGCTGACTTTTTACAGTCAGTTACAATACCTCATACTGCTACTAGCTAGCATGACGGAGTTTCTATACAGCTGGGTGGTGCTATGATGTTACTGATAGTGAACTTTATTTTATTCATAAGGTTAGTTAGTAGAGTTGCCAACTGTCCCGTAAAAAACTGAATCATCTCGCATTCAGAGAAAATATTACGAGTTTCGTGTTGAGCTGAAAAGGAACAGTTTGTCCCGGACTTCAGCTACAATGGAAAAAGACACAAAGCTGGATTTATTCTGTCTTTATGCTGCAGCTGCCTCTTCTTCTCTCCCCTCCCTCTCCTGTTGCTACTTCAATCATGAAACTGATCAATGATCAGCTGATTGTCTTTTCTCTCTTGTTTGTTTATCGCTCACTTTGCGCCAGAAAGAGGAAACCAGCGGATGTCGCGCTAAACAACAGCAGCACGTTTAAGCTCGATCAGCTGTTGTTAGAATTTATTTAATATTAATTTCTAGTATCAGCTGATGTTTGCTGGAGCCACAGCTGTAAAGCTGCTGGTCATGATGTCGGTTTGGATATGTGGTGAGAGGGAAACATGAAGATGAAACCAGGAGATGTCCTTACTGGATCATCAGAGCTGAACAGGTGATGGAGAAACAGGTTTACCTTTTAGGTGACATGGATGAGTTGAAGTTATGAACTGTTTCTGAGAGACACAAAGAAATACTTTCTTTTTCTCATTTAAAATGTCTCGCTTTAATAAATAATTATCTGAATCTTACAACCAAAGTTTTCATCTGATGTAAAATGTATAGAAATCATACATATACCAACAAGACTGTACATCACTGTCACAACAGCATTTTCATTCAAAGGCTTTATGGCTTTAATACCTGGGGGGCCGGTCTCTAGTCAAAATGCTGATTTTTGTCCCAGTCCAGCCCTGGGCACGACACACAGTGAGTTAATCTGAGAAGGTGCATTAAAAAATAAATGGCCGCGCCAGCGATGCACATAGCAAACTAGCTCACATAGACACATTAGTTGTGCTGCTTCTTAATGACAGTATCTTAGCTAACAACCCCAACTACCAGATTCAACTTGTAATTGGCTAAAAATAACTTAGCTACCGGTGAGAGGGACATTGCTAGCTGGCAGTTTTTTCAAGCGATGTTAAAATTTCCACATTCTGACACTTCAAAAGTTTCAGCAGCTGTCTGCTCAGCGCAGCATCAGCACCACGGAGATACACGGATACATCCGTAGACTCGAGACAGAATTCACAATGTGTTTTGGGGACTGTCAGGTGTTTGGACCAATGTTTTCTTTTCTGATCAAACCAGAAATCTTTAATGAGCAGCTGGATTTGTCTCACATTAACTGGCTGAGTTAATGCCAGTTAATGCAACACGCAGCTGGAATCCACAGCTGTGCGTGTTCATGGAGCTCCATGTTCACCTGCTGGACATCACTACCTGACAAGTTTAACTGTCTTCAGAACATTGCAGAGGCCTTACTGACAGTATTTGGCTCTACATGTCTGTGTGAGCAGATTTTCTCTCACATGAGTCCTCAGGTAGCCTCTGAATGCTGGACACTGGGAGACCTGTGTCTCTGAGTGGGAGACCAGAGATCACATTAACATGTGTCTCTGTATTAACAAACATGCCATATTGGCCCAGTTTATTTTTCTTATCATTGTTGTGAGGAGACCATAGAGAGCATTTGTATTTTCAGTTGTACAGTTCATTTGCTGTTATGGATAAAAAGTCTTTTTTTTTGTTTCCAAATAGCTGATAACTATTCACTGATAGCTGCCAACATCTGCGAACACATATAATTCTATAAAGTGGTTCTATATAGTGTGTAACTGTTCATATAGAGCGTTATTAAATTTATTGCTAATGCAGTCATATGGCACACTGACCTCTGAGGAAATTTTAGATGCACTCGTCATCAGAAAGGTTGCCTACCCCTGGTCTATAACAACTGGGACATGTACCAGCACATCAGGGATGCCAAACCTGCCCAGGATGAGTTTGTTGGGTTTCAGGTTCCTGAGCTAGCCTGAGCTCATCTTTTTAAACAACCCACAGAGCTGTCACTGGTCGCTATGGTGACAGTGTCCAGCAGCAGCCTGTATCACTTTGAATATTTTTATGTCTTTCAGTGTAAAATCCCACTTTTGGGTAACGGCACAAACACTAAGAAACGACAGAGAACATGTCATTATTACAAAGCTGTAGCTTCTGTTTTGCCCACATTTATTGATGATGATTTCACATAACTAAGCAGTGTACTGTACTCTCATCAGTTATTTGGGCTCTTATAATATTTAAGAAAGAGCACAGAGAGGTGGTACGGGTACAGGAAGGACGACGGAGCAAACAGTGAAGTTAGCTGAAAAACAAACGTTATTGTTTATAAAGTAATTGTTCGTGTATTTCAAGGATCTGTGCTTTCTAGTAGCACACTTAAAAAATGCCAGTGCACATTCTAAACAGGAAATATTGATATGAATGGTAACATTTCACAGGATGGCTGCTACACTGATGTGACGGACTACAAGTCTACTCTCCACTCATGAAATTGGGGTACACAGTGCTCTGTGCTGAGACTGCATAAAAAGGAGGGCTGTATTTTATTACAAAACAGCTCTATTACCAATTTGCTTTGTGTGCAGGTCTTTGAAATGAATAATGCTGCTTTTGGTGGACTGGGATGGTCCATATGTCAAATATCAGTGATGTAATATTTAGTTAGCATGGTTTCAAATTGAACACAATAGCTATCTGCAAGTTCAACACCTAAATAAAGCTCATCATACTGATTGTTTGACCTCAGTGTTCAAGCAGATCTTAGCAGAACCAAATAGAAAGAGCAAAGAGCAGATCGAGAGATGGAGAAAAAAAGAGAAAATTATTTGAGCGCTTAAATAAAATTAGCAGCTTTAAAGAGCCTGAGGGCAAAATGGAGTTGTGTCCCTCGTGGCTATGCTTTGAAGAAGGGGAGAATGAATTAAGCTTGACTTGCTCCTCTCCCTCCTCCTCCTCTTCTTTGCTCTCACTTTTAACTCCCTCACTTTTCTTCTGGTTTGCACTAATATGTAGGGTGACATGGAGGGAGAGGGAGGGGGTTGAGGAGATGAACGAGGGGTATAAAAGCAAATGATGAAGGTAAGGGCAGGCTGGAGCACTTCATTGCTGAACAGCTTTTTGGACTCTCTTACACATGTTGTTCTTAAGTTTCACAAATACTTGATTTGTTCCCTTCCTATTTAAGTTCTCTTTTTCCTCCCTCTTATCCTTCTCCGTACAGTTTTTCCCTCATACGTTCTGAGTATCTGAAATTGGGCCCCAGTTGTTGGTGCTTCTACACACAGGACCGGAGCATGAACCCCGGGGCTTTCTCCAGCTCTGGGCCTCTGTCTTGGGCTATGTATCTGATGAGGAAAGGCCGGACAGGCAGCGGACTCTTTGGTAAAGCTGATTCTTCTTCATGTTTGACGTCACCTCGATCACTATCATATCTGCTCTGTTCGTGATTATGTTGTTTTTGTTCTTAACTATTTGTTCTGTTGGGGCTCCTTATTGGGAGGTTTTGCATGACCTAAATCCTCACAGTACAAACAGTTAAACTGAACTGTGCTGCCCATCATCAGATGGCTCTTACCTGTTCCATTTTCTTGTCTAATTCTGTTTCTTGGATTTCTACAAGCATTTGTAGATGGAGTTTCAAGGCTTTTTGAAATTCTGCTGGGTGCTTCAGTTGGTTCTGGCTAAAGGCTACCAAAGTTTGCATTGTCTCAGATCTGCAGCCGTGCCTGTTTATTGATATAAATCATCTAACTTTAAAAGAGAAATAAACAAAAAAACCATCAAACGTGTGAGAAGCACAGCTGACTCTGACTGCAGATATCGATCAGTGTCAATCACTATCCTGGACAGGACATATCTCTTTAGTAAACTTGTCCTCCTGCTATTTTAAAGAAGCAGCTTCTGGTTTTCACAATGAAATTTTTATGTCTAATAAATAATTAGAAAAGGAAAACAGTTGCATGCACACTACTGATCCACACTGTATTTCTATGAAAGATATCAAGCAATGTTAGTATCAATAACGTTGATAGGACACTGTGGCTGAGTATTGATTATAGATCAGAGGGCAGTAAGCAGCTCACATTACAAGATAGTCAGCGGTAAATGCTGGCTTCGTGAAATCCAACTCCACTGCCACTGTCATCACTCTTTCTTTCTTTCTTTCTTTCTTTCTTTCTTTCTTTCTTTCTTTCTTTCTTTCTTTCTTTCTTTCTTTCTTTCTTTCTTTCTTTCTTTCTTCATCTGTTGTTTTATTTGACTTCTCAGATGTCTACAGAGGACTTTCATTGAAATAGTGTTTAGCAGGCTGCTCTTTGTTTTTTCTTTTATTGTGATGAGCACCAGAACTCTATTTCTGTCTTCAGAGATATACTGTTTCAAACAATCCTTCAGTATTTGGAATATTTAGCAGTTTACTCATAAGAAAAGGAAATGTCACGTTTAAAAAATCTATATTTTAAAACAACTTGTACTTGTACTTGAAGGAAAATAATGGTAAAAAGCTGTGAAGTCAGCCTTTAATAGGTTTAACGTTTTGATTTCTGTTAACTCCTGATGACCTGCACAGTGTGGACAAACAGGCATGATGTGAAAAATGGATATTTCCAAGAGCAAAACACACCGTGTCCATCTGGGGCTGGGGCATTTACATTTTTTATTATCCCCCGTTGGCTACAAAGACAGACGGGTGTCTGCATGGACAGCATGTGTTTCTCAGGCAACACAAAGCTGTATTTAATATAGTTTTATAGTGAAAGGAATCATCGCTACTGTGTGTACAGCATAGGTTTACTCCTGTTTCTGGAAAAACTCCAAGCTGCTGATTCCTGGTTTTTTTTTTGTTTTTTTTTTTAAATTTTATTTATTTTTTGCCTGTCCCGTTTGGCTCTTTTGCCATCAGAATTGTTGTCTAAAGGCAAAGACAGATGCCCAACGGATTTACTTTACCAAACTGACCATCCCAGCCTTGCCGTAATGGTCCATTTGATTCACCTTTTATTGTTTATTTTATTTTCACTTACTGAATACGGGACAGACTTGACTGGGGGAAAGAAGGGGAGAAAGAAAGAGGGAAAGAGAAACAGCTGAGAAGAGGGACGGGGGAGAAGGGCAAAAGACATAAACCAACAGAATGAGCAGAAATTTTTATTTCATTTTTTAGTTTTTATTTCCTCCAAAGGAATATTAATGGAAGAGGAAAACAGATATTTGAATTTGGCTTCAAAGCAAACAACTGCAAAATGATTTCAGAGATACGTTCACTTATAAGTTGGTGTGCTGCGGTTTGACATACAGATATACACAGACACAGAGGAACATTAACGTCACGCACACACAAATGAGTGGATCATTTTCTCATTTTTGGATAAAAAAAGAAAGAAAAACATGATTTCCTACACTCGTTTTAGTCTTTAAGATTAGAACATAATGTAAAACTGAAACACATGAACTCCCACGTGGTTACTGTGTGACTCTGTAAGTGCTGTTGGAGTTTCAGCAGCAGCTTAAACACAGTTTAGTTCTTCATCATTGAGACTTTTTTTAGTTGAGCAGATAAGTCATAGTTACTTTTTTCATCTGTCAGCTCTTTCCCTGTTGCTGCTTTCTTCCAGAAATGGTTAATAGCTCCATAATAATAACCTTCCTGGTCATCTTCATTTATATAGACTTTACATACAGTACATGCAGAAGACAGAGTGCTGAAATGAACTCAGTATCTAAACCATTTTTTTGTGCATTAAAGTTTTTGTGTGTGCATGAAGACAATGTGCATGTGCAAATGTTGTTCAAATGTGAAATTAATATAATAGCAATATAATAAAAAGAGCTTTTCCTTCATTTAAAGTTATTTTTGGTGCTTAATTTGTTTTGTGAAATACTTTCCAGTAAAAACTTGAGCGGGATTCAAACTATCCCTGGTCAGTATAGGCAGCAATAACACAGTGTTCACAGTTATGATGATAACATCACAATAATGCAATTTAGTTAGAGGCTGAGAGCATTATAAAACGGTCAGGAGTTCAGAGGTATCATTTATATCAAAGTACTAATGCAGATGTTTGAATGTGTATTCGAACTCTTACTATTAGAAACAGATGAAATCACATGAAAGTGTCATCCATGTGAGTCGGCTCGTTCGGCCTGTGCCGTCTTCATTTAGGATCAGTAACGTGCTTTAGATCACCTGCTGCCCTCTATCGTCTGTATGTGCTACTGACAGCTTGCATATATAAAGCACACAGATTCTCACGCCTCGGTCTGCTGTGGTGAAAAGAATAAGAAAACAAAGATTTGGAGGCATGTGACTCTGACTTTGATCCGCAGTGATGCATTCATATGTCGTTAGTTTGTTATGTGTGGATAACGCACATAACCACACAGTGTCACGAAGGAAGAAGCGCAGCTCTGCCTCCTTGTTTCTCAGCTAAAGCCGCCTCCTTTCGGACGCACAGGATGCTGATTGGTCTTGTGTTTTCGGCGACAGCCTCTAGAACGTGTCCTGATTGGCTGAGAGCAGGTCTTTGCGCAGACGAGATGCAAATCCAGAGCGGTGCCGGTAAAAGGCTGACGCCAAGATCGGAGATGGCCATTCATCTGCAGCGGAAAGGACATAGAAGTAGTTATGATGAAAGCGCTTACTTACTTTGAAATACAGTCAGATACTCTCTCTTTTTCCCCTCCAACGTCTGCCCATTTCCTTCCACTTTCAGTATGAGCGGAAGTTTGTTCTGCTGAGCTTTGAAGACTACAGAACCCATCTCAAGTCTGCCTTTGACTTCTACTCTGTATGGAGGACGCATCAAACACATCTGAAAGCGTCGGGGACATGTTTGCACGGATTTAAATGTGTCGCGTTTGGTCGGGGTAGTTTGACAGATAAGTACTGGACGACGCGCACACAGGAATCCGCTTCTTGGCCGCAAACAGGAGGAAAGCAGGAGGCTTATAGTGAAAGTCAGCGAGAGGAGACTGTGGACGCACAGATGGTGTTTCCGTGGGACGCCAAATACGGTACGACGTATTATTCTGGTTGTTGTTCACGATAAAGTATGAAGACATGCGCAGAGAACATATTTGTTCTCTTCAGCTGTCACATTAGTTTGACTGACTGAGCTTTTGGAGAAATGGTCTCTGACGGCGCGGTGTTAGTCCGTGGTTTGTCGGTCCGTGTGTGTTTGTGTGTGAGCAGTGATGGTGATATCCATATACTGGAATGTGTGTCATTGTACAACAACGTTGTCATTTACAGGCCTGTAGAAAACTGTAGCTTTATACATAATATAGCACAATCCAGCGTTCGTGTACCGGTTTACTCTGTGACATCCAAATCAGCTCAAACGATCATTGTCAGGTTATTGGTTTGATCCAGTCCACGAGTCAAAGTTTCTTAGATTTAAATATACAACCCCACCTTTTCTCAGTGACTGCGTTCGTGAATGGAAACAGAGTTATTGTGTGAACTGGTGAATGTGGTTTGTAGTGTTTGTAAAAGGGGAAAAAGTGGAGTCTGAGTTTTGCACTGCTGCCAGAATTCTTCAGAGATTGATGCAAAATGTTAACCATGTGTTGAAGTGTTCATTCTGAACTAACAAATGTGTGCTATAATACGAATGAGTGTTACCTGAGCTCACTAGGATCCAAAACTTTGGATTTGACTGAGAAGGTCATCAGGTTGGTCCAGTCTGCATGCCATCCTTGGGCAACATACGAACCCCAGGGTACTCTCTGTGCTCTCAGTGTGAATGTGTGTGAATGTTAGACCAAAAGCGCTCGTATGAAAGGACGTGAATGAGGTGTGTTGTATAAAATACTTTGAAGGCTCCAGATTAGAAATTTAAAAAATCAGATATAAGAATCAGTCAATTTAACATTTAGATACAAATGTAACTATTAGCAAAATAAACGGTCACACCTGTTCACCTGGTTACCTTCTCCTGTGGTTGTGGTGCCCCGACAAGTGTACAACTTAAACATCTCTCAGTCTCACTCTGTGTGTGTGTTTTATAGATCCCAGTTCACACACACCTGTACAGTGAAACAGGTGTGTGTGTGTGTCTTTAACCTGAATAAAAAGCAAGCGTAGTCATAATTTGTCAAACACTATCTATAGAAATCTTTCTAGTCATTACCTACTAATCTACTTACTGATTGATCATAAGTTGTGACAGAATAGTGAAAAAAGTCCTTGTTAGTGCAGACTGGGGGGAAAGAAAATATCTGTGAGCAAACAGAATCGCTACGTTTTCTTTCTCTGCTGAAATTATTTCTTAAACAATGAATGAAGAGTGAAAATATATTCTCATACTGTTCTGATGATTACGTGATTCAAAGACTATTTTTTCCTGGGTTCTGTCACAGACCCTGCCCCCGGTCGCCGCTATACTCCCCCCTCTACCACCCTCGCCTCGGGGGGGAAGATGGCCGAGGCCCTGCCTCTCGGAGCCCAGGAGGCCGGTGGTGGAGCTGCTATGGTGGGAAAATTGCGAATTGCAGACCACGGCATGGTGGAGGTAGGGCAGCACGGGACTGGTTGCTTATTTCTGTCTTAGACTAAAATAACTGTGCTGCTGTTTTTTCAGGTGATGCCAGATCATCCAGGAGAGCTGGTGAAGACAGACAGTCCCAATTTTCTGTGCTCTGTGTTGCCTACTCACTGGAGGTGTAATAAGACTCTGCCCATTGCTTTTAAGGTGTGTATGTTGTCATTTTAGCACGGGCCGTGCTGTACATTGTAATGGACTGTGCGTACTTAGAGTTCACATACATACCAGGTTTTACTGTTACGTATGCAGTCAGCTCCACCTCTAACCAAGTGATCACGAACCTTTCACCTACTGAAAGTTTCCTGATAATAACATGTAGCATTTTTATATTATTACATCATCATGAGTTCATCTCTCTATTACTTTGATTGCCTTTACTGTTCTTGTCCAACGTGCTGTTCAGTATATTCACTGACAAACAGAGAAAAGCAGCATTTCCTCACATCTGGGAACAAATCTTTGACATTTTGCCTTTAAAAGTTAATTGATGTAAATGGTCCGGATGATTTACGACTTTAGTGTTTAATGTACCAAATCTAACATTTTGTACATTTTCCAGCATCACTCACAAAGGTCCGTTTTTACAGACCTTTATACTGTCTTACCAGTGGGTCATATGATCCATCCACCCTCAGTGATTTAACACAAGTTTGTTTGTTTTTGCTGCGTTTCCCTCATGTGGATGGTTTTCCTGCACTTTGAGACAAAATGCATTTGTGGAAAAGCGGCTTTTAGCTGCAGAAAACACAGTGGATTGATTTACTGAGTTTTATGCATTAGTGTTTGCGCATACATGTGTGTGTAAGAGAGAGTTTGGTGCATTATGCATCATTATGGAGTGTCATGAGCGGATGTCACTGCCTCTTACTGATAATGGATGACTGTTGAGATGAACACGCACATTTTATGCACACAGCGAAAGACGTGCATCCATATTGTATGTAGCTGATAACACACACTCTGCAGGTATTGTTCTGTATACATAGACAGACACACATATTTGCTGGGCTGCTTTTTTGCTGCTGCTCCACAGTCTGCCCGACGGTGAATTTACTGTTTGTTCTTGAATAATTTCTAAACCCAGTGAAATGCTTATTGCAGCCAGTGTGATTCCATCAACTTATCTCATTACTGTGACCGGCACTGGTACTCAGTCTCACACCACTTTAAGTGATTACCAATAGGTGGAAGGTATAATTGTCGTTTTAATACTAGTGTGGCAGTCAGCGCTGGTTGGAGCGCTCTGGGTCACAGACAGAGATGCTCCATAGTACTATATCTGCCCTGCTTATTTGCACAATGATGCTTTGGTGTGATTAGCCACAATATGGAAATCAGCCTGCCTGGCTCTATATTTGTGTAGGTGTGGAAAAGGAGAGTGTGCTTTCTAGTGCGCTGAGCTCTCGTGGAGGGTAAAGCCTAACAGTACGCACAAAAGCTTTATTCAACAACTTTTAGTTAATCATTTGCATCTTTTACTGTCCATGAAGTTCAGTGTAAAACTGCCTCTTTGCCTCTCAGTCAAACCAAGCGTATGGTCAGTTTGAAATTGTGCTAGCCTCTCAGCAATTCAGTCTTTATATATGAACATTAGCTGCTCAGTCACTAATAGATGACTTTTTTGTTGTACTCTACTTTGGATCATCCCACAATCATCCCATCTCATAGGTGTCAAACTCTGGCCCGCGGGCCAAATTTGGCCCGCAACCTAATTACATTTGGCCCGCGAAGCCATACCAAATTACTATTAGAGCTGGCCTACTGGTATTATACAGCTAATATATATATTGTTTAGTATTAAGCTTTGCTTGTTCCATATTCAGTTTTTCAGCAAAACTTATTTGAGTCCATAAGAAAAGATTCATTCTTATATCTGGAGGAAGATTTTTTTTTCAATAAATGTTAATGTTAGCCCACAACTTTGTTCCAGTTTTGAATTTTGGCCCACTGTGTATTTGAGTTTGACACCCCTGTCCCATCTGCATAATCAGGAGTTTTGCACTCCTGCTTTGCATGGACTGACATTTGGTGCAAAGTAGCATCAGGTGTGTAAAAACCTCTGTGGGACGTGTGCACTGAAAAATGGCACCGAACAGGTTGGATACAAAGATGTTCTGAAAACCTCAAACTTGGATTAAACCCTCACGCAGACACAGCGCACACTCGTGCTTTTCTCTTGTTTGTGCCAACATGTCACTAGGTGGTTGCCCTGGGCGACATTCCAGATGGCACCTTGGTTACAGTGATGGCAGGAAATGATGAGAATTACTCAGCAGAGCTTCGCAATGCGACAGCTGCAATCAAGAACCAAGTGGCCAGATTCAACGACCTCCGCTTTGTGGGCCGCAGCGGTAGAGGTACGCACAGACACGCAAATACATACATGGAAATGTGAATGCAGATTTACTGTACAGTGTAAAAGTTGTACAGTGTGAAATTAGCAGGCACCAGTTTATTAGTATGAGTGACATTAGTCAGAAGAGTTTCACCTTTAAATCTTCCACAGGTTGAAAATTAATAGACATGTTTTGTACAAGCATACAGCATTAAATTAGGGGAAGTACATGTGAATAAAAACAGCATTCACACAACTTCCTCCTAATATCCCATCCAGTGTCTGCCTCTTTCTTTCTCCCTCTCTTTTTAACGGACACACAAGCACAGTTACTCTAAATCAGGCACAGGCAAATGTCCCTACTTATCTATTTAAAACACCAGTCTTGTGTACACAAACCCTGCTAACATACAGACACACACAATATTGATAAATCCTCCCCCAGCCAAAAGAAATTGGTATAACTGTCAATATTTTATCAGCTGTGCAGACCTTAAGTTGAAAAAATGAGCATATTAATATTTCAAGTGCAGCAGAATTCAAATGAAGAAGAGTGAGGAGTCTAAATTTGTTTCATGCAAATTTAACAGCACAGAATACAATGGGACCATTTTCTCTCCCAGCAGTATTTTAAGATAGTATTTCTGTAATGTTGACTTACAGCTGGAAGATTGTAGTTGCATCTGTCTGTAAAACAGTGTCTGACCCAAACTGCTGTGACACGCAGTGCTTTGTTCTCTGTGCGTCTAGTTCTTATTAATGCGTTTCATGATAAGGTGACAGGAACAACACGCAGGAAGGACGCAAATCATTTACACACACATGTGTAAGACGTACAGATGTGACGGAGACGATACAAACCTGCACAAATGTCACTTTCATTTCCACTAAATGGCCAAAAGTTAAATTGGAAATTGGTGAAAAATTTGTTACAGACTTGGTAACAAAACTGCTGGTTCGTGGATCAGTTCTCAGAATGCAGTTATTGGAATCTGTCTGGAAAAATAAAGCAGTCAATATGGAAATAATCTGGTGAAAAATCTGGACCTTGCTTCTTCATTTTTGAATAAATGTAGTGGAGACAGGTGCATACAATATGCCTCGTGCAGTAAATACATATTTTATTTCTTACCGTTTTCTATATGTGTAAAATCACATCTCACCGTGTTTCTGTTTGCTTTTGATAAACCTGTACACTCATGGATTCAAGTCAAGATCATTTTTTGTGCAGATGTCATCATCTCATGCTCACTCAATCAAAGCCTGATTTCGTTTATTCACGAGTGCTGCCTTTGCTTTGCACAGAGCTGTTCTGACTTTAGAACGTTTGCCTCGCTAACCTGTATTTCTTCTTTGTTTATGCTTTCTGATGACTTTTCAGTCCCCTCGTAGGGACCAAAATCCACGTCCCCACGAGGTTCAGGCGTTTTTCACACTCAAAATGTGGTTTTAGTGTCATGGTTACAATTAGGTTATGGTTATAGTTAGGGCTAGGCATTTTTGATGGTTAGGGTAACCGGCTCAGGAAAGCATTATGCCAATGAGATGTCCCCATGAGAATAGCAAACCAGACGTGTGTGTGTGTGTGTGTGTGTGTGTGTGTGTGTGTGTGTGTGTGTGTGTGTGTGTGTGTGTGTGTGTGTGTGTGTGTGTGTGTGGCCATATATCGTGAAATACAGAAATCATGGTCTTGAAAGAGGAACTGAGAAAAAGACTGAAAATTGGTTACATACATGTACACACACACACACACACACACACACACACACACTCTGTGTGTATTTAACTTTGATTGTTAGCTAAACTGAGTAACATGATGTGCACATTCATGAATCACATCTCGTCCTATTTTCCCAGGGTGAGATGTGCAAGAGTGACTGCAGAGAAAACATTTGTTAAGACGCACACAGGCTCTTTGTTATCTGTTAATGTAGTGTGTGTGTGTGTGCATGCATGTAACTCTTTTTGTAAACAAGGGAACAGAAATGCTGTTATACATTTTTCATTCATGATGTGCTTTTCCTTTGCTTATATAGAGCAGAGAAAACACTGTGTGTAGACCAGGATCACGATCTCTTTCTGTTGGTTGCACAAAGACAGCAGAGACACACTGATGTCAGCTGCCATCTAGTGGCCATTAATACAGCTGAGAATGGCATGTGTTAATCGTTAGTGTTTCCTATAGAAGGGTTCTAGACAACTTAAACTGTTATTCAGTTCTGAGCTTTGTATAGCACTATATATGTTATATAATATATGACTACGTTTCATGTATCATAATTTAAGACAATGAGAGGAGACAGAAAGGGAGAGGGAAATGAGAGTAACACCCGACACACAACAGCAGTGGGGCTCTGCCATGTGCAGTGTTTACATCTAGCACAGTGTTAAGTGACTGCTACTTCACACAGACACAGAGATAGTCCTATTAATGTGTGGTACATACACTCATATCTCTTAGATATGACCGCAGTTAAACACTGGTTTGTGATTGGCTGGCAGGTGTCTATTAGAAATGGGACACAGTAGTTTTCTAAATAAGTAATTAGGCTACATCCAAAGCCAAACTTTAAGTCACTCAAAAAAGTATTTGTCATTTAAATGATCAAACCTTTCCAAAAAATTGTTTTTTATAACATTTAAGGTAAAGCAGAGAATTTCGTTTATAAATGAAAGACATTTTTTTAGTTTTTCTCTCATTTTTTAAAAATATCTACTTGAAAAGATTGACTGCAGATATGTGCGAATAGCTTCATAATACCTTGTAATATTCATGATTACAGGTAACATTCTGTATTATTGTAGAATATGTAATATTCTACATTTGAATTCTTAACTTTGTCTATGACCACAAGTTTGCATGAAAAAACATTTTCATGTACACCATCCTTTTTTCTTTGCTCCACAATCTCAGGAATCAAGTCACATCCAGCAAAGGACAAAGTAATAGTTTTTTATTCTCATACATATTGTTTGCTTTTCAGAAACTCTTTCACTTTTTGTATATCACACTCAGAAGCTGGAATAAAGTTTACACATCGACCATTACCAATAAAAACCAAATGCAATGTAATTTCCAGGATTACTATATAGAAAGAGCCAGAACCCCCACAAAGCACCTCAGCACTCAATGTCTTTATCCACCCTGAAACACTGTCGACAGTGTTCACTAACATTTTCAACACCTCACTGCAGATATGTCATGTGCCAGCCTGCTTCAAGGCTGCCAATATCATTCCTGTTCTGAAAAACAATGATCACAAGCCTTAATGACTACAGACCTGTCGCTCTCACCTCTGCCTGTCCCATCTACAGTCAGTGATTGACCCCCTCTCTCTTGAACTCCCTGTGTTTTGCGTACAGAGCCAACAGATCAGTAGGTGATGTAGTTAGCATGGCACTAGACTTCATCATCCAGCATCTGAACTCTGCAGGAACTTAGTATAATGGTTTTGTGGACCGTAATTCTGCTTTGAATACAATCATGCTGTAGGACCAGCTCCCCTACAAGCACCCCCACAAACATCTTCCTTGGTTCCTTATACATATACATATATATTGGCTGGTAATTGAATGGGAATGGCGCAGGACCCAACCAGGCCTTTGTTAGAGGACCCGAGCCTGAATCCTTTCCCCCCCGAGACCTAGCCTTCTCACACATATGTATATATATACAGTGGGGCAAAAAAGTATTTAGTCAGCCACCGATTGTGCAAGTTCCCCCACCTAAAATGATGACAGAGGTCAGTAATTTGCACCAGAGGTACACGGCAACTGTGAGAGACAGAATGTGAAAAAAAATAATCCATGAATCCACATGGTAGGATTTGTAAAGAATTTATTCGTAAATCAGGGTGGCAAATAAGTATTTGGTCAATAACAAAAATACAACTCAATACTTTGTAACATAACCTTTGTTGGCAATAACAGAGGTCAAACGTTTACTATAGGTCTTTACCAGGTTTGCACACACAGTAGCTGGTATTTTGGCCCATTCCTCCATGCAGATCTTCTCGAGAGCAGTGATGTTTTGGGGCTGTCGCCGAGCAACACGGACCTTCAACTCCCGCCACAGATTTTCTATGGGGTTGAGGTCTGGAGACTGGCTAGGCCACTCCAGGACTTTCAAATGCTTCTTACGGAGCCACTCCTTTGTTGCCCGGGCGGTGTGTTTTGGATCATTGTCATGTAGGAAGACCCAGCCGCGTTTCATCTTCAAAGTTCTCACTGATGGAAGGAGGTTTTGGCTCAAAATCTCACGATACATGGCCCCATTCATTCTGTCCTTAACACGGATCAGTCGTCCTGTCCCCTTGGCAGAAAAACAGCCCCATAGCATGATGTTTCCACCCCCATGCTTCACAGTAGGTATGGTGTTCTTGGGATGCAACTCAGTATTCGTCGTCCTCCAAACACGACGAGTTGAGTTTATACCAAAAAGTTCTACTTTGGTTTCATCTGACCACATGACATTCTCCCAATCCTCTGCTGTATCATCCATGTGCTCTCTGGCAAACTTCAGACGGGCCTGGACATGCACTGGCTTCAGCAGCGGAACACGTCTGGCACTGCGGGATTTGATTCCCTGCCGTTGTAGTGTGTTACTGATGGTGACCTTTGTTACTTTGGTCCCAGCTCTCTGCAGGTCATTCACCAGGTCCCCCCGTGTGGTTCTGGGATCTTTGCTCACCGTTCTCATGATCATTTTGACCCCACGGGATGAGATCTTGCGTGGAGCCGCAGATCGAGGGAGATTATCAGTGGTCTTGTATGTCTTCCATTTTCTGATGATTGCTCCCACAGTTGATTTTTTCACACCAAGCTGCTTGCCTATTGTAGATTCACTCTTCCCAGTCTGGTGCAGGTCTACAATACTTTTCCTGGTGTCCTTCGAAAGCTCTTTGGTCTTGGCCATGGCGGAGTTTGGAGTCTGACTGTTTGAGGCTGTGGACAGGTGTCTTTTATACAGATGATGAGTTCAAACAGGTGCCATTCATACAGGTAACGAGTGGGGGACAGAAAAGCTTCTTACAGAAGACGTTACAGGTCTGTGAGAGCCAGAGATTTCCCTTGTTTGAGGTGACCAAATACTTATTTGCCACCCTAATTTACGGATAAATTCTTTACAAATCCTACCATGTGAATTCATGGATTTTTTTTTCACATTCTGTCTCTCACAGTTGAAGTGTACCTCTGGTGCAAATTACTGACCTCTGTCATCATTTTAAGTGGGGGAACTTGCACAATCGGTGGCTGACTAAATACTTTTTTACCCCACTGTATATATACATATGTTGTATAAAGGTTTTGCCCTGTGATTTTTGTCCATTCCCTTTCTCTCGTCATCTCTCTCTTTTCACCCTCCTTTTTCTCCCTTTCTTGTGTTTTCATAGGGAAAAGTTTCACACTGACCATCACAGTATTCACCAACCCTCCACAGGTGGCCACATACCAAAGAGCCATTAAAATCACAGTGGATGGTCCCAGAGAGCCGCGGCGTGAGTACTACTGACATACAAATGTTCACATTTTCCTCCTAGGCAAACGCTAACCTGGTGTTAAATACAGTTCGCTTGTAGATCAAATCAAATTACAAAAATACATATGCTTGTGGTCAGAAGTTTACGTACAGTCATGATGGGCATGAATGTCATGGTAATTTGGGGGTTTTAGTGAGGTTTAAATTGGTCTTTTTTCAGAGTGGAATGATTGTATATGTATATATTTATTTTCATTTCATTTTCATTTTTCATTTTATTTATAAAGCATCAGATCACCACAGCTGCCTCAAGGTGACTAAAAATGAGGAATTGGGTGAACAAGTTTGAACTCATTTTGGATTTTCTAGGATCTACACAGGCTGGTTAAATTGTTTCCTTTCCTGGCATGGATCCGGTTAAATGTTGTCCTTTGGGAAGCTTTGGGAAGGGCATTGCAGAATCTTTATGTTAGCCTGCTTTATCCATTACAAAACCAGTTTAATGTATCTTTGTTATCTTTGAGATTATTATCCTGTTGTTTAAATATATTGTTGTTTAAAAGTTTTAACCATCTCGCTGTTGACTGAAGTTAAAGAATTTGGAGGTCATCCTCCTCCTTCATCACTAGGAGAATAACAGCCCCAGAGCTTAACACTACCATCTCCATGCTTGACAGTTGGTACAGTGTTATTAGGCCTGAATGTTTCAGACTTACACCTAGAAAAATTACCTCTGGACACCTTGGCCAAATAGCTCAGCTTTTCTCTTGTATATCTCTTTCTTCTTCTTTTCTTCTTCTCTTGTAAATATTTAGTTTTAGCCACGCTTGAAGGTCTTGATTTTGGAATAGGGGGTGACAGTCGATGGTGACACTAGTGTTCATAGTCCATGCCAGGATTGATCCTTGATCAATACTGCATTTTTGTTTATAAATGGTTCCAAAAGACCTTCGCAACTTGGGGTAATCTATAGTTCTCCTTAGATCTTCACTGAGTTTGTCGTTCCCCAGTTCCATGGTTCTGAGTATTGGTCAATCCAACAAGCGCTGTCGAGCAAACTCTTTTTATGCCACACAAGTTCTAATTGCTAACATGAAGTTAATAGAGCTTGGCCTTTAAAACATGAACCAGGGCTCTAGAGTGCGACCAATTTGGTCACAAATGGGACCAAATTTTTCGATTGTGCGACTAAAAAAAATCGTAGGTCGCACCGGTGCGACCAAATGTTTAGGTAACAAGAAAAAATCTCTGCAACTCTGAAAGTCTCCGTGTGGTCAACAACAGACACACATTATTCCCCTATCGTGGACTAAACCAATTAGAGATAGTCAGGGGCGGGACCTCTCTGATTGGCCGTGGTCCAGTTGAAAGTGCAGGTGGAAGTGGGAGGTGAGTAGCTTGAATAAAGCCATATCAATTCATTAAATCCTGAATCGACTTTTAAATATAACTGTGTTTTGCCAGAAACGCCAGATTCTCAGATTAAAGCTCACAAAACCATTTCAACAACCACCAAACAGTAAATGGACACGCCGTCGGGGCTGAAATCCGACAGCTCGCTGACTCTGATGCGTTGGGTCCGCGCTGTCTTTACGTCTTTTTGTGCTCGATTCTGAGCTGCAGGTTTTGTCTCTCTCCAACCAAAATTCACCGAGCCAGCAGCAAAAGAAGATCCAAACTACGCTTCACATTTGATCAATGTCGTCATTAATTCCCTCTTACTATTGCTGTTTTGCTTCCACCACGATAAAAATCACTTCATGCACAACTCTCTCTCTCAGTGTACTTCAAGAACAGTTTCCCATCTCAAGTCTCTGTTTTCTGCATTATTCTTTCGCTTATCACCCACCAGTCTACCGTTGTTTACAGCGCTGTCGGCCACTTTTTCTTTTCTTTTTTTAACTTAATGACCTTGGATAAGAAAGCCTAGTTTCTGCTGTTCTATACTGAAGAAATTTTAACTTTTTTAAATCTATGCAAAATTGTAGAATATTGCAGAATATTTTTAAGGTTATCTGCTATAAAAATCCAGGCCAGGAAAATCTCGTTCATGTTCTTCTGTGTTTTACTCTCAGTTACTTTCACACAAAGGCATCTGCTGTGATGTTCACACCTCTGATGAAGTCTCACATGTATCAGTACTGATAAATGATCAGAATTATAATATTTCTGACTGTCTGAGGCAAAATTGAATTGAATCAGGATTTGTGAATCGGAATTGAATGGATTATAGAAATCAGTGATCATACCCAGCCCTAGTGAGCAGCCTAGGCCTGACAGAAGTGGATGTAGCTGTGGGGAATAAGAAAAGATGAAAAGAACTATTGATAACATTTTTGTTAAGGCCTGAACTGTCTGAAATTCATAGCCAGTGCTCTGACACGGTGCCATCAATCTTTGAATGCTGAAAAAGCACAGTGTATCCAGGAAACACATTATATGTCGTCATAAATGCACTGCCCAAGTGTTCCCTCTACCACTGCCTTTCAGCGGCAGGCAGCAGCAAACAGGTCGTCAGAGGAGGTCGAGATGATGATTAAGTGGAACATTTTCTACAATATTGCCAAAGAGTGCCAAAGCACTTTAAGCACAAAATTGTTAGTTAATCATTTACAAATGTCTATATGTCTATATGGACTGCAATTTTCCCCCCCAAAAAGTGCACATGTAAAACTGTGGTGTTAAGCGATGCGGTTGAAAAATTTGAGTGCACCTAACTTTTGTGCTGGTGCGCCAAAGAAAAAAAGTTAGGCGTACCAGTGCAACCGTGGCGAAAAGTTAGTCTAGAGCCCTGTGAACCGTCAGAATCATCTTTGAACCTGTGAGCAGAGAAAATCCCAAATAAAGTCAAACTTGATAACCCACCTCTCATTTTTTTAAATCACTAAAAATGTATGCAGTGCAATCATTCCACTTTAAAAAAACAAAACAAAAGAATTATTAAAAGCAAAGAATTACCATGACATTCATGTCCAAGTGAAACAAACAAACCGGACTGCAAAAAAGTTGGGACACTAAACAAATTTTAAGTAAAACCTGAATGCAATGATGTGGAGATGGCAAATGTCAATATTTTATTCAGAATAGAACGTAGATGACAGATCAAAAGTTTAATCTGAGAAAATGTTTCATTTGAAAGGAAAAATATGTTGATTCAAAATTACACGGTGTCAACAAATCCCAAAAAAGTTGGGACAAGTAGCAATAAGAGGCTGGAAAAAGTAAATTTGAGCATAACGAAGAGCTGGAAGACCAATTAACACTAATTAGGTTAATTGGCAACATGATTGGGTATAAAAAGAGCTTCTCAAAGTGGCAGTGTCTCTCAGAAGCCAAGATGGGTAGAGGATCACCAATTCCCACAATGTTGCGCAGAAAGATAGTGGAGCAAAATCAGAAAGGTGTTACCCAGCGAAAAATTGCAAAGACTTTGCAGTTATCATCATCAACTGTGCATAACATCATCCGAAGATTCAGAGAATCTGGAACAATCTCTGTGCGTAAAGGTCAAGGGCGTAAACCCATACTGGATGCCCGTGATCTCCGGGCCCTTAAACGACACTGCACCACAAACAGGAATGCTACTGTAAAGGAAATCACCGAATGGGCTCAGGATCCAGAAACCATTGTCAGTGAACACAATCCACCATGCCATCCGCGCTGCCAGCTGAAACTCTACAGTGCAAAGAAGAAGCCATTTCTAAGCAAGATCCACAAGCTCAGGTGTTTTCACTGGGCCAGGGATCATTTAAACTGGAGTGTGACAAAATGGAAGACTGTTCTGTGGTCAGACGAGTCACGTGGGACGCCATGTCATCCGGACCAAAGAGGACAAGAACAACCCAAGTTGTTATCAACGCTCAGTTCAGAAGCCTGCATCTCTGATGGTATGCATGAGTGCGTGTGGCATGGGCAGCTTGCATGTCTGGAAAGGCACCATCAATGCAGAAAAATACATTCAGGTTCTAGAACAACATGTGCTCCCATCTCTTCCAGGGAAGACCCTGCATTTTCCAACAAGATAATGCCAGACCACATTCTGCATCAATCACAACATCATGGCTGCGTAGGAGAAGGATCTGGGTACTGAAATGGCCAGTCTGCAGTCATGATCTTTCACCTGTAGAGAACATTTGGCGCATCATAAAGAGGAAGGTGCGACAAAGAAGGCCCAAGACGATTGAACAGTTAGAGGCCTGTATTAGACAAGAATGGGAGAGCATTCCTGTTTCTAAACTTGAGAAACTGGTCTCCTCGGTCCCCAGACGTCTGTGGAGTGTTGTAAGAAGAAGGGAGGATGCCACACAGTGGTGAAAATGGCCTTGTCACAACTTTTTTGGGATTTGTTGACACCATGACATTTTGTATCACCATATTGTTCCCTTAAAATGATAAATTTTCTGTTTCAACTTTTGTTCTGTGATTTATGTTCTATTCTGAAGAAAATATTGACATTTGCCATCTCCACATCGTTGCATTCAGTTTTTATTCACAATTTGTTTAGTGTCCCAACTTTTTTGGAATCCAGTGTGTATTTTGGCATTGTTTATTGGGCTCGCAGAACAAGGCATGGTAATAATAAATGAACCTGAAAACTAAAAAACAAACTTCTGATTTGCCATTGGTTAAAGGGTTTCCTTTTAACAACACATTAGACTCACCAATAATAAACAACTTTTTTTTATTTAGTTTATTACAAAAGGTCGACCTACCAAATGTAAGACCTTTTTACTGTATTTGGTGCTAGGCTGCATTTATATCATGCCATTTTAATTGTCCCAACTCAACAACAGCTGACCTACATCAACTGCAATTTGCACATCACTACACTTTGCACACTAACTTTATTTTGCACATTGAGCTCCTTTATACATCCATTTACATTTACATCTGCATACCTCACTTGTCTTCACTTACTTATTTTTGTAGTTATTTATTTATCTTTCACTATTTTTATCCTTATTTTTATCTTTATATATCTAATATCTTGTCTTATTGTTATCCTTGTTTATCTTGTTCCTCCAACCCTACCTACTTGGCATTTGTGTATGGACAGCAAAGGAAGAATTTCATTGCACAGAGAAATGCTATTTCTTCTGTACACATGACAATAAAGACTTTGAATTATAATAATATTATTAACAATTTCTTGGATAATATGTTTTATTTAATGTCATTATTTCATCAATTTCATTTTATTTTGTGAACTGCATACTCAGCGAAGACGCACCCCTGCAGACAAACTTTCAATTGAGTGTTTTCATAAGGGGAACCTGATGCAACACTTACTTCCTCTCCCACTGAGTATGATGAAACATGGGGATTTCTTTAGGCTTACGAATGTGAGAAGAAAGAAGATAGACGTGTTTCTTCTAATAAATGCTAATAAGTGTCATTAAAATAACATTAGTCCACTTCACTTCCATATAACATGAACAAAGTGATACTGGTCAGAACAAGAGGAGAAGTAACAAAACAACAGGAGCACTTGTCAAATCTGCTTAGCTGTGAATACCCATCACTCGTCTATAACTCACCCATGCACACACAGTATAAATACACAAATGCACACTTCCCTTGTTGTGAGGAAGTGCCTGTAACTGGAGCTCAGTATCAGAGCTTTAAAGTGCAGCCACACACACACACACACACAGTGTAATCACATCACAAGCATGGAGTGCTTTGCTGACAACTCAATAAATTTCAGGAATTTTGAGCTCAGGTGTGATACTTGAAATTCTAATGATTTCCTCTTAACTTTCTGCCTCAGGTCATCGTCAGAAGATGGACGAAGTCAAACCAGGCTCCCTGGCTTTCTCTGAGAGGCTAACAGAACTGGAACAGCTGAGAAGGAGCTCCATGAGGGTGACACCTCCTCATCACCATCATCAATCGTCAGCCAACAGTCGCCAACCTCCAACTCTCAACTCTGTCGCTTTCTCCAGCCCCACACACACTCAGATAACTCCTGGTAAGGATGTTTATGTCCTTCAAATCAGTCACTCATGTTCCTACCTGTCCACAACTGTACAACTGTTATATATATCACCATTTTCATTAACTGATGCCCCTTTAATGTGGATCCATATCCATGACAGTCATCCAGCTTTCCTGATGTAGGTGTAAAGGATATAGTAGCTGTTTTTCAACCAGACCCAGGTTCATTGTACTATGTGTCAGTGTTAAATAGCAAGTTCGAAGGTGAGATGAAGTTGTTATCACCATGGGCAGAGAAATGACCATCAACGATTGTGAAGTGGGTCTGGGTTTATTTCACGTTAGATCAAAGGAAAGACACACATGAACTTCTCAACTCTTCAAAAGAAAACTAAGTTGGACATGGATGTAGTGACCCACTCGCCAGTCCAAGTGGGTCACTACATCCCGGTCTTCACACTGTATATACTTGTTTGAAAATAGGGATTGTCCTTTTCCCGATTTACTTTTTTATATATGTTTGTCACATTTAATGCTTCAGATCATTAAACAAATTTAAATACTAGACAAAAAAAAAAGGAAACACAAAATGCATTTTCTAAATGAAGGTGTTTATGATTAAGGGGGAAAAAATCCAAACTCTAATCTCTTAATCATTTGTGTTGAGAACAGACATGGGCAACGCGTTACTGTAATCCGATTAATTTTTGTCAAGTAACGACTAAGGTAAGGGATTACTGTTGCAAAAAAGGTCATGAAGCATGTTGCGTTACTGCGTTACTAAAACCGTGATGTTTTTGCGAGAGTGTCTCCTCAAGGAAAGATAATGAGGCCAGGGAGTTGGCCTGGCCAAGAGGTTAGGCTGAAAGGCTGCAGCAGCTTGAGTGGCTGGTTTGGCCATAAGGCAAGGTCTACAGGCAGACCTCCTCAATGCAGGCAGGCAGTGAGGAGGTCTGCCTTGGAGGCCAACAATTTAGAAAAGAATTGAGGGGGCATCATGGGTGACAGTGTTTGAGGAGATGTGGCCAATCCAGTTATATGGCAGGAGGCTATTTTTTACTCCGGCGATGATTTATTGGACGCCAACTGTGGTGTCAGAAACCTTTGAGCGACAGGACTGGAGGCTGACAATGGTGGCAAAGACTGGATTCCAGCGACTGCAGCAGAGCCTCTCCGGTGGCTTGGATGGAGGACAGCATCGAAGGAAGCTCTCAGATGGCTGTAAGGTGATTAGAGTGACAGACTTCCTTAAGCTGGGTTGGAGGTCCACATAGGCAGTGGAGTTGACAGACCCCATCAGATGGCTGTACCGGACACACCGGGGATCGGTGAAGGTGGAGTCAATGGAACACCTCTGGAGGCTTGGTAGGGGACCAGCATTGGCAAAGGCGACGGGTACTTGGTCCAGATGACGCTTGTTAATGCATCAACGCATTAACGAGCTAGCCGCGCCAACGCGTTAACTAACGGGGATTTGGGCTGATGAGTCCAAATTTGTCTACAGGAAATCATACTATCCAGGGAGAACACGAACAAAGATCAAAGGGAGACTCGGACACAATATTGGAGGGTTGTTAGGGAAGTGGGGACAGCTGGGACAGCTGGGAGCACATCAGGGACAAATCAGGAGTAACAAGACAGGGGAAGCAAAACTGAATATGCCACACACAGGACAAGTGAATAAAAGTGGAAGTAGCACTGAGACCAAGACTAAGAAACAAGCTTGACACAGGGACAGAAGACAAATCATGGAGACAAGACCAAGGGAAGAGAATGGGAACACGAAGAGAAACTATAACTGCTAACCAACTAAAGGCACAGATGACAGGAATAATCCAAAACCCATAGCCATAAATAAGAACCAAGAATAATCATAAAAACAAGACAACCACCAAAAATGCCAAAGCTCACAATCCTCGATCAGCAACCCAGGAAAAGAAGGAAAAGAACAGCTAGTCCATTTAACTCCGCTTCTAGTGATAACAGGCATTTGTGTGTCATTTATCTTCTTGTGGCTTTAGTTAATGAGATCTGTTATCTTCTCCTTGGATGCTCTATGTTGTACCAAAAGAAAGTATTTGTTTCTCCTCGTCTTCAGTGGAGGTGACACAGAATGTCAGTTCCTACTAATGTGTGCATTTAAATATATCTCTGTGTGTGTGTGTGTGTGTGTGTGTGTGTGTGTGTGTGTGTGTGTGTGTGTGTGTGTGTGTGTGTGTGTGTGTGTGTGTGTGAGGACACAACTGGCATCTTAAGGAGGAAATGAGAGTCAGCTAGCAGGAAGTGCTACTGTGAGAAAAAAAAATTGTATGTAACTGTCACAAACTAAAAAGAAAAAGCTCGCATACTACAGCTGCCATATGTAGCTTAAATGCCCCTTCCAGCTGAAACAGTTCAGAAGTGAATCAACTGAACTGTTTTTGTGCTGTTTAAAAATATGTTAAAAGGAATAAAACTCAAAGTAAAATTCCAGATAACTAAGCAGCCAAACATCATAACATTGCTCAAACGAACCTGTTTTAAGGAACCTTAAGTTCAAATACGCAAAAAAAAAAAAAATACATTTGTTGGATTCCTGTTATAACATTCTTACTACCTTTAAGATGACTGTACTGTAGCATGGCATGGAGGCATGGAGGTAATGTGACTGTGGTGGATGATTGCTTTCTATGAACAGTTTGATATTTCTTTCATGTATTTTCAAGCTGTGACAATGAGCGGAGATGTAAAGTAGCAGAAGAGGTGTGTGTACACTGAGTGAAAAAGAAACAGAGGTGATCTCTAAGTGCTTCCTACTGTCATGGACCCTGTTAAAATGAAAAAAAAAATCAACGTTCAGCAGTTAACTTACTTTTTCCTCGCCCTTTCTTCTCTGAACAACCTGTCGCTCTCACTAACCCCACCAAGCGTTCATTTCTGATTTGTCTTCCTTTCTTTCACATCTATAATTTCTCCATGCTGTGAATAAACAAACATGCACGTAGCTGTATCTCCGTTACATTTGAAATGGCAGCTTATTACACATTTGTGTTGTTGGCTCTCTCTGCGCTATTGTATCACTTCCAGTTCCTGTTAAATGCACAGTGGTATTTTGTCTAGCCAATTTAATTGAAACCTTCAGATAATGACTTATCACATAGTTTCATCTTTACGTGCCTTATCCAAAGCACACGCCACTGAACCAGCTGATAAGTTTCTAGTATTCATTCATTTTGTCTTTAGGTATTCGCTACCTTAGCTCATAGCCAAGTCACTAGCAGCGTGGCTTCTTTACTTGTCCCTCCCACATTTTCCTGCTCAGCATGTCAGACATATAGCTACTCTTCAGCATCTTTTACAAATATTTGTGAGAAATGTAGCCTATTTGCAGCTCTGGAGGCCAGGCTTAGTGAATTGGAAACGCGACCTGGGAAATCCTTAACATAGTGTACGCTGTTAAGTGCCAGGAGGATTGCCAGGATTTATACATCAGGGAAACCAAAAAACCTCTGGCAAAGGAGATGGCACAAAACAGAACAGCTGTGGGGTGGCTGTGGCTCAGGTGGTAGAGCAGATCAGCTGCTGATTGGATGGTTGGTGGTTCGATTCCTGGCTCCCCAGTCTGCATGCCAAATATCCTTGGGCAAGATACTAACCCCAATTTGCCCACCCTCCTCGATGCGTTCATCGAAGTGTGAATGTGTGTGAATGTTAATTTGTTGCACTTGAGTTTAGAAGTGCCTGTATGAGTGGGTGTGAATGGGTGAATGAGGCATGTTGTATACAGCGTTTTGAGTAGTCTGGGAGAGTAGAAAGTGAGTAGAAAAGCGCTGTATAAGAATCAGTCCATTTACCATTTACCGCCTTGTCAGGCCAGGACTCCGCAGTCTATTCACACCTACAGGCCAGTGGACACTCTTTCAATGATGAGGATGTTCACATCCTGGACAGGGAGGAACGCTGGTTTGAGGGCGGAGTCAAGGAGGCCATTTACGTGAAAAGGGAAAGACCATCTCTGAATCGAGGAGGGGGCCTAAGGGTACATCTGTCACCAAATCAAATCAAATTCAAATTCAAATTTTATTTGTCACATACACAGTCATACACAGTACAATATGCAGTGAAATGCTTAGACAACTGCTCGTGACCTAAAGAAAAAAGAAAAGGCTATGAATAAGATAGGAAATAAATATGAAAATTTAAAAGGGTGAATTTAACTAGGAAGGAATAAAATAAAATATAAAAATTAAAGTTAAAAATGAAATAACTGTACAACACAAATTAGAATGACGGGTAAATTTAACTGGGAAAGAATAAGATAAAATATATAAGTTAAAGTTGAAAATAAAATAACTGTACAACAAAATACACAATATACAGTATAGAAATATATAAGAATGTATGAAGAAATATAAATATATATATACAATAACAGCAGCTGTACAAGTATTAAATGGAAATGAAGAAATATAATGTCCAGTGTTGTGCAATCCACATTTGTAAGCGTCTTACACCATTTTACATGCTGTGATTGCAGCCATTCCCCAACTCTCTGTGAATGGGACTCATGGTTATTGATCAGTGGTTGTTGATCAATGATCAATGGTCTTCCTTACAGATGGACTTCTAATAGGATCAGTGCCGTTATTGTTACAAAACCTCTGAAGAGATCAGATAGGACCATTAAAATCAAAGGACTCTGATGCTGAACTGGCTTTTCTACAGGCATTTCAAAGTTCCTGTTCCTGCCAGTCTTTTGGACCTCAAACAGCTCAAGACTTGATCATTTTGTTAAGACTTGACAAAGTGAGTCCAAGAAATACAGAGTTAGAATTAACACGTGTTGTGTAAAAAAGCTTTATATATCTTTACATACTTTGTCTGCATAGCTGCAATTTTCAAGTCTTCCACTGCCCACAAACATTACCTATTGGGCTGATTAAGACCCAGTTTGCCTCTTATAGCACCAGGAATGCTCAGATGTATCCTCACTGTGTGAAAGGTTAGGATCTACTAATACTGATACAGGCAGATAGCCCTTTAACTCATAGGACTACCATCAATACCAGTGTGAAAACCCATGCCAACCCAACCAATTCCATTTGTGAGTGACTGGGAGAAAATCCAGAGAACAAGCCTCCATACTTAAGCTCTGGGTACAGAATACCACCACAAGTTGGAGGTGGAAATACACTGTCCTGCCACTTCATTAAATACTAACCAGGAGCCACCCATGAGCCAGTAGCCTTGGTAAAAGCCTTGAAATAAACAAAGCAAGTAAATGTCAAACCAGGGTGCTGGTTGAGCTCAGTTGGATAAGCAGGCGATCAAATGCTGCATGGCTGAGAGTGGCCAGCCCAGGTTTGAGTCCGACCCGTGGCCCGTTGCCACGTCTCCCCCCTCTGCTTTCCTGTCAGTCTTCACTCCACCTTTCTAATAAAGCTGTAAGAAGGGCGATTTTTGTTTGTATGCGGCATCAGTCCATAATTCCTTCAAAAAAAAGAAACAATCAGGGGCCAAAATCAATTATCTAGAAAGACTTCTGTATTGTTTCATGCAAGCTGATGCAATGCATCATTTAATTTGTTAAGCTCGTACATGATCATTTCTTGAAGTGTCATGTAATTTTATTTTTCATTTGATGTTTAGTTTATGCTTAAAGAGTTACTGACACGAACCTCTTCCCTTAATTTAATCTCAGTATAGCAGGACAGTTATTTTTCTTGAATCAGTCGTACCACACAGTTTTTCTTATCATAGAACAGTTGCTTATTACGATGTAACTCCAAATTCTCAGTGTAATAGTTAACAAATTAAAATTAAATTCTAAAGTTTTATATCTCAGAACATGTAAAAAAAATAATGTGGTCTGTAGTAGGTCTTAACATTAGTTTAATACAAACTCAGATAAACTATAAAATGTGACATATTACACTGTGTTATTATTTATTTACTAAAGAAAATAAGCCAAAATGCAGAAGCAGTGTATAAAAAACCAAGCACACCATTACTACTTCCATGAAGATGTTAATCAAATGGTCATGATTAAATGATCATCAGCAAGTGTGCCCACCTCTATAAAGGCAGACATTTTTGGTCGTTTGCTCGGTGGGGCATTCCTTTGGGTTTTAATGCAACACCAAGGTAGAAAGAGATCAATGTTAGAGGCTCATCAGTTCCAGGTTTCTTTCAATGTTTTTCTTTTGATTAGAAAAAACTGAAGAGGTATGGCTTGTTTGGTAGCATTGTCAGCCAAAAGCCTTGTATCCCTAAAACCTTAGCTTTGCAAAATGGCATCTGAGCAAGCCACAAGACTTCTGGGACGATGTTGGATATACAAGTCTAATGTGGATATGTTTGGCCAAATTGGCTTGTTTGGTGAAAGGAAAAAAACACAGTATTTCAGCACGAACATATCATACCAGTCCTCAATCCTGAGGTAAGAGTTTCGACTTAATTGCAGCCCCAACAACAGAGTAAGGAAGACATAATTAACATTGTAAGAAAATAGATGGAGGGACATAATTAGGAAAGGAGAGATTGGGGTAAAATGAATGGCTACTTTGAACATGAACATTTCTTTAAAGTGTGGCTTTGAAGTTTTTAATAGTCACATTCAACATCCATCCAGTCTCATCCACTTATCCTTGTCAGGGTCGGGCTGGAGCCTATCCCAGCTGTCATAGGGCTGGACAGGTCGCCAGCCTGCCGCAGAGCTAACACAGACAACCATTCATAGTCACATTCACACCTATGGACAGTTTAGAATTACCAGCTAACCTAACCCCAACTGCTAATCTTTGGACTGTGGGGGGAAGCCGGAGTACCTGGAGAAAACCCACGCGAACACGGGAGAACATGCAAATTCCAAACAGAAAAACCTGGGGGTGGAATCAAACTCAAGACCTTCTCACTAAATAGAAACAGTGCTAATCACCCCACCCACATGCAACATAACATAAACTGGGAGTGTCAGTAGCACAGGAAAAAGTCATGTGAAAAAAACTTTTCTTGAACCTCAAACGTTGATCCTGTTCATCTGGATCTAGCGTTTTCAGTGGGAGAAACGTTTCATCCAGATGACTTCTTCAGTCTCAGCTGACTGCAGGATTCCAACCTTATATACAGTACATTTGCACAGTAACTGAAACTAGCACTGTTGAAGGAATAAACATTTCTTGAAACATTTTACTGCTCCAAAGGTATCAGTGATTATATATTACATGTATTTTCGCTCACAGTCCCTTTCTCCTGTCTGCTTGTATCTCTTTCAGATTCCAGACAGATGCAGTCATCACCATCATGGTCTTACGATCAATCGTATCCTTATCTTGGCCAGATAACTACACCCACTGTTCCCACGGCTAATTCTCTATCACCTGGTCGTTCTTCTCTCAGTGACCTGTCCTCTCGACTAACAGGTAACAAACCTATGTGCGGTGACACACGTAGGGAACACTGTGATTAAGTTGTAACAATCAACCTTTGTCTTCTTTCAGGCTCTGAGCTCACTGCCTTTGGTGACCCAAGGATGACCTTAGAACGGCCTTTCAGTTCCCTGCCCTCCTTGCCTGACTCACGTTTTTCTGATCCCCGGGTGCACTATCCTCCCACTGCAGCTGCCTTTACCTACACCCCATCCCACAATCCAGTCTCCAATGGTGCACTCGGTATCACAATGGCAACAGCCATGGCCACCACCCCTGCAGGGAGGTACCACACCTACCTGCCTCCACCCTATCCTGCAAATGCTCCCCAAGCTCAGAACGGGCCCTTCCAGTCCACCTCCTCACCATATCTCTACTACTCCACTGCCGCTGGCTCCTACCAGTTCTCCATGATGACAAGCGGAGCAGGCAGCAGTGATTCACGCTCACCACCAAGGATCTTGCCACCATGCACCAATGCCTCCACAGGTTCTTCCCTCCTGCACCCCTCTTTACCCAGTCAGAACGAAGGGGTGGGTGCGGAGGTGGAGTCCAGTCACAGTAGCTCACCAACAAACATGGCTCCTGCTGAAGCTGTCTGGAGACCCTACTAAATGAGCAATGGCAGAAGTGAAGGGTGCACCCACCCACTTTGTCATGTGATGCACACACTGGCAAGGGTGGAACAAATAAAATGAAACGGTAACATCCGGTGGGTCTGCCTACTAATTAGCAAGCAATATTGAGTTTCAAGTTAAGCTGCATGTTAAGACCAGTTTATGTTAGAACTGGCTAATGTCGGTACCAAACATCATACAACTAGGAGCCAGAAGAGTACAGCCAGTAGGAAATACTGTCACATCAGGGTCTATCAAGATAGGATTGCTCTCTGTAGAGGAGAAACAACAAACTGAAGACACTGTGCTTGAGCAGGACTGGACTGATCTCAGCCAAGCATCCTTTGTTCAGTACCAGGACTTATTCGTCATAATGTGGTTGATGATGTGAATATATTATTTGCTCCTGACAAATGTTGTGTTTACTGTAGCAATTTCTGTCTGTTTATACATCAGCATTCTTTCTCCCTTTTTTCTTTCTCAACTAAAGTTCAAGAAATATCATTTTAGACATGAAATAGTTCAAAGTTTTCCATTGTTTCCATTTCCAAAGTTCACTGTATTCCATTAGCTGTGTTCATCCAAGATGGTCTTCTCTGTTCTCCAAATCCACCACCATTTAATTTTGAACCAACAAACCATAGCACCAAAGATTGCACCATTGTAAAAGCATTGAATTTGTGTTCATGACACCTTTTTAGAGTTTATTTCATATTTGTTCCTGTCTGTGTGCATATGTGTGTTTGGGTGAGAGTCCATGTAGTTGTGTGTCTGTGTGTCAAATTTTCCAGTGATCCACTACTGATTTGTACCATATATAGCAATGACTGTATATGACACCCTAAGATTGTTTTCATCACCCCTTCCTCTCTCTCACTGTCTCTCTCAAATAGACACACAGACTCAGAGAGACATACAAAGACACACACACACACACACACTTACGTCATAGTTTGCTATAACACTGTTGTGTATATTTCAATTAGACTGATGTAAATATAAAGAAAACACAACTGTTTCCTGGTCCTTTAATATGTTTTCATTGTTATTTGTCTCTTCATGAATAATCTGCCCTAAGACAAAATACACACACACAACACACACATGATCTTTTGCTGTTTCTGACCCTGAACCTGAAGTGCAACACCAACACACTTAAAAGTCAACTGAGATACCTGACACCTGCAGCCTGGAATTTAATACCAAATGAGTAATTCAAGTTTGTAGATGACTGGATCTATTCATATAAAAAGGACACCAAGGTATCGTTGGAGACAACTGGATATATTTCTAACAAAATGAAACTCAGAGTCTTTACTCTCCAAACTGTTGTGAATGAAATGTTATTTTTAAACAGTTTTTCTTTCAGTTGAGGTTGTGTGCAAAATAGAAACGTTCAAAGTTCTTGGATTTATTTCTCAAACTCTTTACCTAATATTGTTCCCAAATGTAAGAACAAGAGTTGGTACTCTCTAAGGTGTGTAGCATGATGTTTCCATCTCATGACGACAGGTATTGGTGCTTTCTTTTGAGTTTTGATATATGACACAGTATACACTATATTGTCAAAAGCATTTGCTTGTCGGACTTCACATACATATGATATCCCATTCTTAATCGATTAGGTTTTCCACAAGGTTTAGGAGTGTGCTTATAGGAATGTTTTAGCATTCTTCCAGGAGTGCATTTATGATGTGAGTCACTGATGAAGGACGAGAATGCTTGGCTTGCAATCTCCACTCTAACTCATTCCCAGGTCTATATGCAGGCCAGTCCAGTTCTTCCACTCCAAATCGCTTTGTGCACTGGTGTGCACTCCTGTTGGAACAAAGTTTGGGGCTTGAAATTGGAATACTTTGGTATCCTAAATTATTAAGAGTTCCTTTAACTGGAATTAAGGGTCCCAGCCCAAGTCCTGAATAGCTACCCAACACCATAATCCCCCCTCCACCAACCATTACACCTGGCACGGTGCAGTCAGACAACTAACTCCTGGCAACAAACCCAGACTTGCCCATTAGACTGCCAAATGGAGAGGCTCTTCACTCCAGATACCACATCTTCACTGCTTTAGTTTAGTGGCAGCATGCTTTATTTTTATCCAACACTTTGTGTTGTGCTTGGTTATGTAAAGCTTAGATGTAGGTCCTCATTCATGGAAACCCTTCCGATTAAGCTCTTTGTTCTTGAGCTAATCTGAAGGCCACATGAAGCTTGGAGGTCTGTAGTAATTGACCCTTCAGAAAATTGAGTACTGAGCAGATGATCTATTGGACTTAGCTCAGGCAAGCGTGGAGCCCAGTGCATTATATTATTTCCTCCATCCAAAAGGATGAACTACTGTTAATACATGAGGGAGGCCATTGTCATGCATTGTCAGAGGAAGTCAGAGCCCACTGCACCAGTGTAGTGTCTAATAATGTGTTAGACAATTTAATCCCAGTATCTAATGGTGTTCAGGGTGCCATTGCCTAGCCTGTAGAGGTCTATACAATCCATTCATTGATTTGTCTTCCCAGATCATTACTGGCACAGTACCCAAATGGTTATGTAGAACGATGGTACAAACAACATAAATGACAATTGGACCTTCACACCACTGGCCTGCTGAAGGTCATTTTGTAAGGGGTTGGCAGTGTTCATCCGGATACTGTTGCTGCTGACTGTTTAAGAAGTTTTTGTTCAACTATCCAGAGTAGCTGTGTGTCTCCTAGAATCTCCTCCATGCTCCTGAGACTGTGCTGGGAGACACAGCAAACCCTCAGGCAATGGTAGAGTCCAGGTATCGCCTCATGCTACCCATAGTGACACTGAGCCTCGCCAAATCAAAACTAGTGGAAAAAACTCTCTGAAAAGATGAGGATAGAGTCAGCCAATTGTTTCCCCCTGATTAATACCCCCCACACAACTGACCAGATGAGTATCCCAGAAATGTAATACTGTACTCTGATCCAGGTGCTCCATTTTTTATGAGCTCTGTATGACTGATGACAGATTAACAAGGAGCTGGATTCTCATAAAGTCTCAGTGACCATCATGACAGGGAAACAGGAGCTACAGTGAGAAAAAAACCTGAGACTATTTGTTTCGCTGTTTATATTTATGATTCTCCTTCAATAGTCTGAACAAACTCATTAAAAATTTAAACTTGTATTTTGAAATTTTCATTTGTAAAATTTCTCACACAAATTTGAAATTACAGTTACAGTTTAAATCTCAAAACCTGTATTCACATTTTATTCATGTTTATTTATTATTTTAATATTTACAAACACAGCTCTGTGAGCTCTTAAATCAGTGAATACAAGTGCTCAACTGCACATATTTACATATTCAATGCTTTGACTTTTGCAACACTTGTTGCACTTGTAGCTGAAAGGGGGGGGGGGGGAGTGGTGGTTGGGGGTGTGGGGGTGGAAGTCAGCCAATCAGAAAGCAAAAGACTGAGCGGTCTCATTCGCAGTTGCCCTCATCTTTACTTCTACTTGCCATCCACAGTTTAAAGAAAGATTTTCCACAATTTAAAGCACATTTAATAGAAAAACTTTATTTGCAAAAGACAGGATATAAAAAGACCAAGAAAGAAACATGTCACTGGAAGTCAAACCATCTTCCACCATCGTGGGACCTGTTGAAGTGAAATTTATAGATTTACTTTTACTTTTTTCCTTGTATTGACTGCATAACATACGTGATATTGTCTGATTGGTCCTGTCTGATCTTCACTGTACTAACCATGGTTTTCGCTGTTCCCCTGAATCTCCAGTGCCACCCACCATGCTCATGACCCAACCTAAACGCCACTGACACTTTCATCATGCTTCATGACCAAGCAGCTACCTACTTACTCCCTGCATTTCACCTGTTCAGCCTGCGCTCTCCTGCTGCCCTTCATTCATCTCCAGAGGCCAGTTTTAATATATAAATCAATGTAAATATATCCCTTTGCTTTATTTGGGCACGTGTTGTCAAATACAATGATAATATAAGCGCATTAGTGTTTTAGAGATTCTAACTAAGCCTCCATCTCAAATTAAACATCGGAGTTCAGAGGGAACTGCCACAGATACTAACTACAAACACAGGAGACTCCTGAATCTAAATAACTACAGATCCACTTAAACATTTATTTATATCACAATTTTCAGAAATACCTTAAATGTGTTCAATATTCCTTAACAGCGTATATCAAATCTTCAGGCTCTGACATCCATCTGAAGCACTGCGCTGGTTTCTGCATTAATGCCTTGTGACTGAACAAAAAAAGAATCACTCTTAGACACGCATTTGTCTACTTTTCATACAATATAATGAATAACACATTGAACAAAAACAGTAAACCCTTAGTATTAGTCAAACTTTACATTAGAAGTTGACTTTTTTTAAGTAACTAGTTAACATCTGTTGCTCTTAAAGCCTGTTGAGTTCAGGGATTTATTATACAAGTGTGAGTATGAACTTGGTATAGTTTCCTTTTGGCATGATAACCATGGGCGAATCAAAATGAAAGTACTGAGGAAAACTCTGGTCTGTGTACTCTGGTGATGCCTGAGTGAAAGTGTGATAGTCCTGTGGTTTATTGTCAGGGGTGAACTAACAGTTCTGTTTTACTGCCAACAGTGGGACAAACTAATACTGCTGGATTGGCATCTTATTTTCATGTACTGGACATTTAAAATATGTTCTATTAAAAGTCTCTTTAGATATAAAATATGCTGTGAAAGAGGATCCTCTACACTTCCATGGAAATCTTACATATTCATACTCTTTTAAGCTTTAAAAAATATTTTTAAATAGATCTTTTTCTATATATTAATATATTTAGTATGTGATCTCCTCTTTGGAGACCTTTACTTACTTAGACTTAGGTGTCCACCAACATACTCGATCGGCTGCGGCTGCTTCGGCCTCATCCCATGCAATGTCTATGGTGCATAAGTCATCGATGAAGGTCCTCCACCATGTTGTATGGGGGCGGCCTGGTTTGCGTCTTCCATGGGGTGGGTTCCATGTGATGGCAATTTTGGGCAGTCGATGTGGGGGTTGACGTAGAACATGACCTCCAAAGCGCACACGCCACTCAGTCACAATGTCCTGGAGGGGACGTGTGGCAGTTCGATGGTGTACTTCTTCGTTGATGACATGGTCCCGGTAGGAGACCCCCAGAATACGTCTTAGCCATTGCTGCTGGGCCACATGGAGTCTTTTTGCAATTCTGGCTGATGTTTTCCATGTCTCACAAGTGTAGATTGCAGTAGGTATAACGATGGAGTTGACCACGATCTTTGGGGTCGACCAGATTGGCCGGAGCTGCTGAAATTCGACACACAACGTCATGCTCAGCATCTCCATCACTTGCCAGGATGCTGCCCAGGTAGGTGAATTGATTCACCTCCTCCAGTGGTTGCAGTCCTACCGTAATGGGGTCCTGTTTCGTCACGTAACCTATCCTCATGACCTTGGTCTTGTTTCCACTGATCCATAGGCTCACTTTGGCTGCCTCTTGCTCCAAGCATGATGTCATAGTAGTCATGTTTTTCCGGACGTCAGCCAACAAAGCGATGTCGTCTGCAAAGTCGAGGTCCTTGAGGCATGTTGGTGGATGCCAAGGTATCCCAAAGCCATCTTGGTCCATGGCACTCTGCATAACAAAGTCAATGGCAAGAAGGATGAGGAAGGGAGAGAGGATACCCCCTTGCCTCACACCGGTCTCAATGGTGAAGAAATCCGTGTAGCCATCCTCTGTGCGAATGCAGCAACTGGACCCTTAATTGTGATAATCTGATTAAATGCAGGGAAAAATGTTGTGCAGCTTATTTCTTCGCTTAACAGCACTTACACATAAAGAGGAAGTCTTTAGCCAGCTAGGAGCTACATTTCATTTGAACATATCAAATCACCAGGTCTATGTTATCATCCATCAAGCTTTTGTCCTCCACTGGGATCAAAACTCCCAAATATTTAACAATATTTTTAACTGGGATATTTCTGTATCAGCAATGTCTTTTAAAGCAAGAATGTCAAAATTATTTAAATTAAGGTCTAAGCCTGATGTTAATAACAGATCAGACTTTGAGATTTCATTTGTGTCATTGTGACACATTGAGGGGCAGGGATAGCTCAGTAGGTAGAGTGGTTGCCCCATGATCGGAAGGTCGGGGGTTTGACTCCACTGAACGGCTCCCCTGAGGTACCCCTGAGCAACGTACACATTATTATTATTATTGTGTTTGAGAGAGTGGAAAAGCACCATTTATATCAGTCCATTTGCCATTAATACAATCACTTTTTTCTTATACTTATGTGCTTTTTATCTAACAGTCACACACATTCGTACTCAAATGGATGCATCAGAGAGCAGCTTGGGGTTATTTATGCAGACAGGGATCAAACCACTAAAGTGACCCCCACTCTACCTCCTGAGCTACAGTCACCCCAGAGACAATGACTTGTGTATATTCAAAGATAATGCAACTAAACTTAAGGTGGATTATTGAAAGGTTCAGAATTTGGCTTACCGCTAAGAAGAGATGGGACGGCCATGACGAAATTCCCCTCTTAATCTGAGTGATGGCAGTTTCACCGATGATAAGGTCTTGATTGCTTTGATAAAAAAAGTTATCAAATTTTTTAAAAGTTTTGGTGTCAGTGTCAAAATGTTGTGGTCTTTCAAAATAGCAGGAAAAAATTGTGGAGAACTGTAGAGAATAAAGAATAAAATCAGGTGACTGCCAACAAGCCATTATTTGTAGTTAACTCCAAAAACAGGTGAATATTATTGAGATATGAATGCCACTAATGAATGCACAGTGGGATTCCTGAATTCTTTTATTTGGATCAGTGTTTCAACGCTTTGCTACTATCAAAATTGTCATTTTATAATCATTGTTGAGTGTAATTGGTCTCCAGTTATCAATAAATAAAGGATCTTTGTTGGTTTGGGGAATTAAAGGGAGATGTCCTTGCTTCAATGACGGGGACAGTTCTTCTTTTGCAGATCGCTTCATTAAAGAGAGCAGCTAATCATTTAATTGGTAAATTGACAGCAGAAATATCATTATTTTTTCTATTTTTATGTGCTTGTTTTTTTGCCATATGCAGTGGCTATCTTTCTCATTTAAAACCTTAGAAATTCCCAGTATTTTCCACATACATTACTTTTTGAGGCCAAATTCCAGGACTTTCCTATAACATCCTTTATATCTGATATGGGCTGTTCACTCTTCAGAAGTGAGCTAGTCTGAGCCTAACCCCTTCTATTGTTCCACTTACTGATATTTGGTGTCAGTGTCAAAATGTTGTGGTCTTTCAAAATAGCAGGAAAAATGTCTGCCTCATTTATATTCAGTTCAAGCTCTGCTGAAATCGACCAAAACGTGATTATAGACAGAGTAGAATCGTTGGATGTAAGCTGTTTCCACAGCGCTGCTCTTACCACTCTCGTTCTCACCAAAATGAAGCTTCTTCTCTTTCAGATGTTTCTCACAGAGCAGAGGACGATGATTGCACATGGCTCGTCTGCCCAGCGTGTGCTTCACATCAATCATTGCCTCCTGGCTGAGCTCGGTAGCAGCTTTCTGACAGAATCAGGATACTTTCTGTCTCATGTCCTGTTCTCTTGTTCATTCTCAGCGTACAGATGCAGACGCCATCCTTTTTTGTAGCACTCTGCTTCAGATAATCTGTTACTGATATCACTTTGCTGTTTTTGAATATTTTCTCAAGAGCTTGTTTTTTTCTTTTGTTAATGCCATTGATTTCGTCATAAGCAAACTCTAGTCATGTTTAAGCTTCTCTATCATATTGGGACCACGTTTTCTAGCTTGTTTGCCTTGTTTACCTCGATTGTGAGAACACTGATTATATTAGTGTGGAACAGGGCATTGGTGTTCCTCTTTTTGACCCCTGGCCTATTTTGAAATTCTAACCAGGAAGGAGGAAACGGGTTAAACTGGACCACAACCATAAAATATAAGAAAATAAGATGTATTTAATTTTATATGCCATGGGACAGATTTACTAAGCGAGGCAAATTATTGTGATGTCAAAACTGCAGTGTGGAGCAATTTATAAGCAATGGTGCAGTAAGAGCACTTCAGTAAGAGTAGTACAAAATACTGGCTCAAAAATCCAGTGTAAGCTCATGACCGGACCTGGGGCTTGCAGAGCCTTGGCCCCTTTGGGAAATAGTCATGGAGGGAGTGGTTCCCTCTTCCTACCACTTTCCGCTGGACGATGCTGCCCCTCACTGGGATGTGGGGAGGGGCAGCATCCCAGGAGGGATCAACGGCACGTGGCTGGATGTTCTGGTGTGGTTGTTGAGCCGCTCCCTTGCTGGTATGGGATGGCTTGGACCTCTTCCTTGTTAGGGGGCTCTGGCTCAGGTGCTGGCCAATTCTTGGGCGCCTGGAGCCCTGGGACCCTGTTCTCGGCTCGTGCCACTATCCTTTTATTATATTTTCCCTTATTTCTTCCCTCCTTCCCCCTTTTATTTCTCCTCTTGCCTGTCCTGCCTTAGACGTTGTCATACTATAAAGGGAGTGCAGAATTATTAGGCAAATGAGTATTTTGTCCACATCATCCTCTTCATGCATGTTGTCTTACTCCAAGCTGTATAGGCTCGAAAGCCTACTACCAATTAAGCATATTAGGTGATGTGCATCTCTGTAATGAGACGGGGTGTGGTCTAATGACATCAACACCCTATATCAGGTGTGCATAATTATTAGGCAACGTCCTTTCCTTTGGCAAAATGGGTCAAAAGAAGGACTTGACAGGCTCAGAAAAGTCAAAAATAGTGAGATATCTTGCAGAGGGATGCAGCAGTCTCAAAATTGCAAAGCTTCTGAAGCGTGATCATCGAACAATCAAGCGTTTCATTCAAAATAGTCAACAGGGTCGCAAGAAGCGTGTGGAAAAACCAAGGCGCAAAATAACTGCCCATGAACTGAGAAAAGTCAAGCGTGCAGCTGCCAAGATGCCACTTGCCACCAGTTTGGCCATATTTCAGAGCTGCAACATCACTGGAGTGCCCAAAAGCACAAGGTGTGCAATACTCAGAGACATGGCCAAGGTAAGAAAGGCTGAAAGACGACCACCACTGAACAAGACACACAAGCTGAAACGTCAAGACTGGGCCAAGAAATATCTCAAGACTGGTTTTTCTAAGGTTTTATGGACTGATGAAATGAGAGTGAGTCTTGATGGGCCAGATGGATGGGCCCGTGGCTGGATTGGTAAAGGGCAGAGAGCTCCAGTCTGACTCAGACGCCAGCAAGGTGGAGGTGGAGTACTGGTTTGGGCTGGTATCATCAAAGATGAGCTTGTGGGGCCTTTTCGGGTTGAGGATGGAGTCAAGCTCAACTCCCAGTCCTACTGCCAGTTTCTGGAAGACACCTTCTTCAAGCAGTGGTACAGGAAGAAGTCTGCATCCTTCAAGAAAAACATGATTTTCATGCAGGACAATGCTCCATCACACGCGTCCAAGTACTCCACAGTGTGGCTGGCAAGAAAGGGTATAAAAGAAGAAAAACTAATGACATGGCCTCCTTGTTCACCTGATCTGAACCCCATTGAGAACCTGTGGTCCATCATCAAATGTGAGCTTTACAAGGAGGGAAAACAGTACACCTCTCTGAACAGTGTCTGGGAGGCTGTGGTTGCTGCTGCACGCAATGTTGATGGTGAACAGATCAAAACACTGACAGAATCCATGGATGGCAGGCTTTTGAGTGTCCTTGCAAAGAAAGGTGGCTATATTGGTCGCTGATTTGTTTTTGTTTTGTTTTTGAATGTCAGAAATGTATATTTGTGAATTTGGAGATGTTATATTGGTTTCACTGGTAAAAATAAATAATTGAAATGGGTATATATTTGTTTTTTGTTAAGTTGCCTAATAATTATGCACAGTAATAGTCACCTGCACACACAGATATCCCCCTAAAATAGCTAAAACTAAAAACAAACTAAAAACTACTTCCAAAAACATTCAGCTTTGATATTAATGAGTTTTTTGGGTTCATTGAGAACATGGTTGTTGTTCAATAATAAAATTATTCCTCAAAAATACAACTTGCCTAATAATTATGCACTCCCTGTACCACACATAATGTAATAACTGAAATGACACAAAAAGAAACGAATAAATAAACTGATAAAAGATACACATGAACAAGAGGAGCCTATAGCGAATTTATAGAGCTGATCTTGAAAAGGAAAACTATACTCACTCGAGAGGATGATACAACCATGTTGTTCCCTCTATCTGCAGCTGAGCACTGGTTGGCTTTTCCCCACAGAAGAGCGTTCAGCATGTAACAACAGATTATTTAAACCATATACTAACCTTTACAGGCTACTGTATAGTGTCTGCAATGATAAATCACGCTTTCAAGTTTGTTTGTTTTTTAGAAAGAAAAGACTACTTCATCTGAAAACAAAATGCAGGTATACAATGGAAGCCCAAATGTCCCAGCTTTACACTGGAACTTGAAAGCAGCTTACATTTGCAGATCTGTGCGAAGCTGGCTACGTTAAATTTGTCTCAAATCCCCTCTAAGTTCCAGGTACTCGTCACTGTATATCCGCCAGTAAGGCACAGGAAACCGCTGCAGTATTCTCCTGGACGATAGGCGTCGCCACTCAGACAGTATCGCCACATAAGCGCCGATATAGGAAGAGAAGAAGTCAAAGCCGGAAGTCAAGGCTTTGCCTTGTGTTTTTCTGAAAAGGTCTTTCCACAAACCCTCAAGTTTTCAAACTATTACAACATCTCCTTGTGTATACGTCTCTGATTATTATTAAATTATTAATTTAAATCATACAATTCAAATGTAGTAAAACCCGACACGACGTCACATCCTGACGTACTATAATGTCCAAAGTTCCCGATGAGTAAAGGCTCCAACAGATACAATAATTGCATTTAACACTGTAGATTATTGTGTATTTATTTTTAACGTGCGTCACAAAAACAAACGTAAGCAAATGACGTCCGTTTAGCTCCTTTTCACAGCCATTATCACGCGGGGACTCTTTACGTCAGCACGCTGCGCGCCAAATTTTTACAGCGCAGAAAGCGCAAAACAAAAACAGCCGCGGGTCCTGCGCTTTCTAAAGGAAACAGCGCTAAAAGCGGATTGTTTGGGCCAAACTGCATCTCCACAGGATGTCGGAACACTTTGGATACTCACCCAGCTTCAAGCGACCAGCGGAAATTTTGCGAATGAGGTGCAAAAGAGCCCGAAGCGACACCGGTGCCGGGTCCACAGACCGCCCCGAACAAAGCGGCTCATCTCCGACGTGCGTGCGGACTTTCTCCCCGGAACCGCTCTCCGGCGCCCAGAACCATTCCGGGGTTGGAATAAAACGCAGGAACCCGTTCGCAAAAATAGAAAACACTTACAGTCCCAAGAAGAAACGTCTGACTTTCAGCGACGCCAGCTGTAACCCCGAAAACTCTGATAGCTCCGGGATCACAAACAATGAGAGAGATGAAGAATCATCGAAGAGAGAAGGCACGCTAGATCTGGCTCTCAGTTTCAGGCTCGATGAGGCACAAAAACAGGAGTACCGACAAGCTTCCAGCCAGGTTGGTCTCGGTCCTTTGCACCGCCCGTATCATCAGAAAGCTCCTGTGTTTATGTGGTAGAGATGTAAACATGAAGGGAGACACTATAGGACCCCCTCTTACCTTTCCTGTCTGTGTCCTGCTGCAGAAATCTGGATCTCTGTATGAGAGTGATGTGTTGTTGGAAGAAGAACCGGAGCATATTAAAAGCCCCCTGCTAAAGGTGGGAATTTTTTCTGTATTTTTTTAAATGCTGACTGACATATCTGTGAGAATTGTCACTTTTTCCCAGGTTTTCTGTTGTGCAGTGTATAACCGTGTATTCAAAGGATTCCCCTCTGTCCTTCTAGAGCCCCCAAGCCAGTGCTCCCACTGCAGCTCCTGTGTGCACCCAGTATCCAGCAGACTGGAGCCTGAAGACTCGTCTCCTCCTGACCTCTCTGGTCTCCCTTTCATGGGCAGAGCAGCTCAAGGCTCAGGAAGAAGCTCAGGGGCTCAGCCAGCACTGCAGGGCACAGTTCAGTTCCCTGCCACACAGTCCACAGGTAGGCTCATTGCATACATGTGGAAGATGGACAGGCACACAATAGTCACATATGTTGAGACACCAGTGACACCAGTTACAGCCCTCCAAATAAATATTTTTTTCAGCACTTGTTGAGCCCTCACCATCTCACGACTTTTCGATTTTAGACCTACTTCAGATGTTTAAACCTAAAATCTTGTTTTTTATTCAGCCAGATTATTTTTTCTGTAACCAAATTAAAAAATGATATCACAGAATAACAGAGATGATCAGTGTCACCGTTTCCATGTAAACCTGGATCAGTTTGATGATTCTGAGTCTCAGTCTAAAACAAAGATGTGTGTCTTAATAATTATTATTTATAATAATAATGAAAATTGCAGGTCCCTGCTGTCATTAGTAGGGATTTTGTATAAATGAGCTCTTTAGCCAGTAGGCGTGGATGATTTCAGGGCCTGGTGCTGCCCAACGCTTCATGCTTGAGACTCTTTCATGGATGTCTGCCGCTGTGATGCTTAATGGATCCCGTTCAGAGAGGCTGCTGTGGTCCGCTCTTAGATCCACTGAACACTGAGCATTGCTGTCACGGGTTGTGTCCTTCTGCTGTATACTCTTCCGATATTGCTCCATCTCCAGCACCTCACACCTCAGATGATTTGATTTTCATGGCTTCGATCTCTCTGGTGTACCTCTTCAAGCTGCTAGCCAAGGCTGTGAGTCTTTGATGATCAGGTATGACCAGCTTGCTGTACTTCTTAGACATCCCTTCCTTTATCACACCTTTCTGCAGCTCCGATACTTCCCTCTATGCTGCCTTGACCTTGGCCTCTAGTTTCCTTCTCCATGGAGGGTACTGCTCCTTGTGGGTGCTCATTTTGTTGCCAAAAATCTCACTGATCACTGCTGTTGTGGGGTAGATCAGTTGGTTGGTTACATTGATGACCACAGTGGGGATTGTCTGTAATGTTGCATTCACATCGCACGTGGGCTGCACGGCCTCGAGTCCTTTCTTTTTCTCAAAAATCGACAGTGCACCTTATGTATGAATTCTGGTTGTGCTTACTGACCGTGAACCGATTTTATGTGCTACACGGCGCTCAGCAATCTGTCAAAAATGTTGTAGTACGACTTTGGTAGCTACGAAGCTGCACCGCTTGATGGATTGTCGGAGCATTACGGAGTGATACGTACTGTGCTTCAACGCAATACTACCGGACTGTGTGCGTATAAGCACCACAAATGGCACCTGTTAAGAGACGTGGTTATGAAGCCAATTTCAAACTCCAGGCTGTCAGTCGCGCAGTAAACTTGGGAACAGAGCAGCTGTGAAATCTGTCTTTGTTATTTTTTTTTTTTAACATTTATTTATTGGTTTTAACCGGTTTTACATGGTGCACCGCGAGCATTAAAAATAAATAAATAAATACATAAATAAAAACAAAACCACAACAACAACAACAACAACAGAAACAACATAGTAATAGAAACAAAAACAAAGCAAACCATAACAAAAGGGAAGGACAGATATACAAATCAAGTTAGAGTTTCAGGCCGTTAAGTCCACAGCGTGCACGCTGCAGTTCTCCAGAAAGTTGTAGAATTTTGACCATAGAGCCCCAAACTTGTCCAGTTTATTTCTTAATGCATAAGTTATTTTCTCCATAGTTAGTATAGATGTCAGTCCATTAAGCCACTGAGATAGTCCACATATTTTTTGATTTTTCCAACTCAGGAATACAGCGCTTGGCTTCCACAAGTCCAGTCGTTAACAGAGCTCTGTTGTTTGCAGCAGGTACAAAATTATTCGGGTATATATTTAAAATACATATTTTAGGATGAAGTGGAATCACATCACCAATAATTTGACTCAACAGATTTATTACCTTTTCCCAAAAGATTTTCACATGTGGACAGTCCCATATACAGTGAAATAAAGTGCCTGTCCACTCCACACTTAATACAGGAGTCTGGGATGTTTGAGTTAAAATGATGCATTTTTGACGGAGTAAGATATTGTCTTGTTAACCATTTATATTGAAGTAGTCGAGATTGCACATTAATTGTCTGACTCTGGGCTAGGGATGGGTATTGATAAGATTTTAACGATTCCGATTCCATTTTCGATTCTGTTTAACGATTCGATTCCTTATCGATTCTCTTATCGATTCTTTTTTTTTAAAAAAGGAGAACACTAAAGTCGATTAGCTTAGAACTGTGTTTTATATCTTCTCTTTGAACAAGATAGAAATTTAGGAGTAACATGGCCTTACAAACCCAACAGTGAGATCTTAAGAGATCCACAGCCTACGGCTCTTCAATGGGGTGTCACAGGGTCCCCAGGAAAAAAAAATGTATATGTAAAATAATAAAATAAATATTCTCCTGTAGCAATAACAAAGTTTAACATAAATTATTCTGTAGCAATTACACAAGAATATCCAGTAATGTCCTGCCTACAATTAAACACATTCACTTACCAAAGTGAAATCGGGGGCATCTGCTGTGGCAAATGGGTGCAAGTCTTTGACCACAAACTTAGACACTGCTCGGTGACATTCGTCTATCCTGGCCTGAAAGGAGACGCTACCGGTAGACTGCAGTGAGAACTGCCAGCATCTGAGCCAGCCAGACTCTGTCTCTCTCATCATGGTTATCTAAATGCAACGCACAGTAATAGCAGGTTTTGTAATAAGGTAAATCGCGCTAACATAATGTGCAATGCTAATTGATTAGTTACCTGCAGTATTAACGGGAGAGGACGTGGAAACGCTACCGCTGCTGCTGGGTTGAGCTTCGCTAGTCCGGAGCGGATCAAAAACACGACATTCGTTGAACGCAATCGCGTGTTTTTTGAGCAAATGCTTTTGCATGTTCGTAGTGTTTCCTCCCTCTGATGAAATCTCTACTTTGCAAGTATTGCACGTTGCCCTGTTGTCATCCTTTCTCATAAAGTGTAACCAAACTTTTGAGCGTTTGTGCCGCTCAGGCGCCGTGTTTCCTACTGGGTAAAAGACGTTACTCAACGTGATGACGTCATTCGGGGCGACTGGAATCGATAAGGGAATCGTTTATAAAAGTGGCAAACGATTCCAAGGAATTGAAACAGTGGGAACCGGTTCTCAGCAAGAACCGGTTTTCGATACCCATCCCTACTCTGGGCCAAGGAGCATGATTTATACCACTCATCATCAGATATGTTCATTTGCAAATCATTCCTCCAAGCCTCTAAAATAGACTGTGTTGATTCTTTGGAATTGCCCATAAATAATTTGTACAATGCAGAAACTCGGCCTCTCCCATTTAGATGCTTTATAACTGTGCTCTCTAGAGAGGAGTAGGTGGGGATTTCTAAGCTGTTACCTTCTGTGGTTAAGATAAAATTTCTTAATTGAAGAAATTTAAAAAAATGTTTGACAGGAATAGAAAAAGTACTTCTAAGTTGTTCAAAAGACATAAGAGTATTATTCCTAAATATATCAGACACTTTTCTTATACCTTGATCAAACCAAAATTTAAAACCTGCATCCGCCCTACCAGGAAGAAAGTTGTTATTTTCAAATATCGGAGTAAACCTAGACAGCTGTATCATTTCTCCCAAGTAGTTATGTGTTTCTAACCAGATCATTATAGTGTTTTTTTTAAAAAGGGGTTCTTAGTTTGCTTATTTACTGTCTTCCTGTCGGCTGAGTAAAGATATAAGTTCGGGGGAATTTTGATTTCTGTGGATTCCATAGAAACCCACACTGAAGTCTGCTCATTAACAAAATAAAACATTGCCGCTCTGATTTGAGCAGCCCAGAAGTACCACTTTAAATTTGGAAGTTGTAAACCCCCTCTTTCATAAGGAAGGTATAGTAATGAGACTCTGAGTCTTGGTCTTCTGTTGTTACAAATAAAGTTTCGGAATAGTTTTTGCAAATCTAAGAAGAAAGAGTTTGGTGGAGAGAGAGATACTGATTGAAAAAGGTAAAGATATTTTGGCAAAATTGACATTTTTAGTATATTAATACAACCAATTAAAGATATAGGTAGTTTCATCCATCTGTTTAGAAGTGTAGTAACTGACGTCGTTAAGGAATTATAATTGGATGCCAGAATATTTTCAGTTGAGTGAGTTAATTTCACACCCAGATAAGTAAACCCATGTTCACTTGTACAGCTGCTGTTATTGTGTATATATATATATATATTTATAATTCTTCATACATTCTTATATATTTCTATACTGTATATTGTGTATTTTGTTGTACAGTTATTTTATTTTCAACTTTAACTTATATATTTTATCTTATTCTTTCCCAGTTAAATTTACCCTTTTTAACTTTCATATTTATTTCCTATCTTATTCATAGCCTTTTCTTTTTTTTTTCTTTAGGTCACGAGCAGTTGTCTAAACATTTCACTGCATATCGTACTGCGTATGACTGTGTACGTGACAAATAAAATTTGAATTTGAGATAGCAGAAAGGGAGTGTTGATTGGAGGATTTTGTCGTTCATTTTTATTCAAAAATAATATTTCGGATTTATCAAAATTTATTTTATAACCCGAAAATGTACTAAATGTATTAATGAGACTTAATATGGATGGTATTGATTTGTTTAAATTAGTGCAGAACAGGATCACATCATCTGCATATACAGGGCTCTAGAGTGCGACCAAATTTTTCAGTGGTGCGACTAAAAAAAAAATATTTGGTTGCACCTGTGCGACCAACTGTTCGGGTAGCAAAAAAAAAAAAAAAAAAAAATCTGCAACCTTCCCTGTGGTCAACAACAGACACACATTTTGCCCCTATCGTGGACTAAACCAATCAGAGATAGTAAGGGGCGGGACCTCTCTGATTGGCCGTGGTCCAGTTGAAAGTGCAGGTGGAAGTGGGAGGTGAGTAGCTTGAATAAAGCCATATCAATTCATTAAATCCTGAATCGACTTTTAAATATAACTGTGTTTTGCCAGAAACGCTAGATTCTCAGATTAAAGCTCACAAAACCATTTCAACAACAACCAAACAGCAAACGAGAGCAGGTACATGGACTCCACACAAAGACGTAAACACAGAGCCAATGCATCAGAATCAACTTTGTCTTTCTCGGCTTTCTCACCCGCTGTCGGAGCTTAGCGATCCTGATGCGTCCGGTCCGCCCTGTGATTACGTCTTTTTGCGCTGATTCTGAGCTGCAGGTTTTGTCTCTCCAACCAAAATTCACCGAGCCAGCAGCAAAAGACGACACTCACGTGTCAGAGCGTGGGTTCTGCACTTCCCTTGAGTGCAGGAAGTGCAGGGTACAGCAATGGCGCCTGTGTTTGGCTTTGCCGCTGCTGCTACAGCTCGTTGGAGACGACAGTGTAGTTTTTCACTGCCGTCACTTGTCGTTTGCAATATACTTTTTGCTCTTTTGTATTCTGACGTTTCTTCTGCTGCTTTAATTTATGATCGGGATACACTGTTAAACATCAAAGACTCAATGGAGATCTACTGTGACAGCTGGGACAGCTACAGAAAAACTTTTTCTCCTCCTCTGGAGTGTTCCGCACCTGACTGCGTGCTACTGTGCACAACCCGCGGCATTTCCACCCTCAAGAGACGAAAAAGGGGAACGAGGGCCGGCGTCCAGGTGAAACGGAGAAGGTACCGGAGGCTAGCTGCTTTGCTGTGGGGTGACTCTCGGTGTCTGCGACCAGTTCCTCTCCTGTCGTTTGCTGGGGATGTTACGCTGCCGCCTGGGACCCGAGCCCCATGGCTCGAAAGCAGTTTGCTCACTCTGTGTCCGTCATCCATTTCCCGTTTTGTTGGTGACAGCTACGTCTGCTCATCGATCAAGGTTTTTTCCAACTCTGGAGTCGCTGCCCTGTCCGGCAGGTCCACAGGTTTGCACAGGTGTTTAATTCAAGTACCGCTGCAGTCAGCTGTAGATTCCGCAGATAAACCGTCATCAATTCGGTTCGCCCTGCTTAACGTTCGCTCTATAACGAACAAATCATTTATTTTAAATGATCTTTTTATCAAAGAGTCTCTAGGTTTTATGTGTCTGACTGAGACGTGGCAGCAAAATAAGGATTATGTCCACCTGAATGAAATCTGCCCGTCTGGCTGTTCTGTCATTGGAACTCCGCGTCTTTTAGGACGTGGTGGAGGACTTGCTGCTGTTTACCAGGACAGACTCATATGCAAACTGGTGACTTCGGACTTCTTCTCTTCATTTGAGTCACAGATGATGAAGGTCGGTTCTCTGAAAACCTTTTATTGTATTTTAATCTATCGACCTCCTGGACCTGCTGGGGTCTTTCTAACTGAATTTAACGATCTTCTGACATCGATCATTAAACTGGAGAAGGTTGTAATATTGGGAGACTTAAACCTTCATATTGATGACGCTTCCTGTAACACTGCTGCCGAGCTCATCACTATCACTGAGTCTTTTAACTTTAAGCAGCATGTTTCTGGCCCCACACATACGAAGGGCCACACTCTTGATCTTGTTTTCTCCCTGGGTTTAAATATATATGATGTATGTGTGGAAGATGTCCATGTGAGTGACCATAGTTGTATATTCTTTAATTTGTCATTTTACGTGGATCCTTCACCTCCTAAATTGATGATCCAAAGGCGGATTATAAACCAAGATGCTGCTAGAAGGTTTTCTGCCATGTTTGTCCCTCGCATGGCTCAAAATGATATGGATTCACTTATTTTGTCTTTTAACAATCAATGTAAATCTATTTTAGATACGGTGGCACCTCTGAAACTAAATGTTGTCCATTCTTCAAATTTCTGCCCTTGGATAAATGAAAGTATTCGAAATTTTAGGAGATATTGTCGCAAATTAGAACGTTTATGGAAGGCTTCCAAGCTTGAGGTCCATAGGGTACATCTCAAGGAATCAATTTTCTCACTTAACAACATGATAAAAAATGCCAGAACGGAATATTTTGCTAATTTAATAGCTTCAAAAAAGAAAAATCCCAGAGTATTGTTTGATACAATTAAAAACATTGTCTCTCCTGATATTCCTCATGTACCAGTCTATACTAAATCTGACTGTAATGACTTTTTAAACTATTTTGTTAATAAGGTCGCTGCTATCAGGTCTAATATTTCTCCATCATCCTCTCAGTATCACATTGACACGTTGCTTACCTCTGATACTTGGTCCTCTTTTACTCCTGTTACCTTACAGGACATCAGTGCTCTGCTTGGTCGAATGAAACTGACTTCAAGCCACCTTGATGTACTTCCTCCATCATTTTTCATTAGTGTATTTGATTCTATTGGCCCCTGTATTCTGGAAATAATTAATACTTCTCTTTATACTGGCTCAGTTCCCAGCTATTTTAAACAAGCTATTGTTGAACCAATATTAAAGAAACCAAATTTGGACCCATCTCTTCCAAGCAGTTACAGGCCAATATCAAAACTTCCATTGGTGTCAAAGATTTTGGAAAAAATAGCTGCAGAACAACTTATAAACTTTTTGGAAAAGAACAATGTTCTGGACATTTTCCAGTCTGGTTTCCGCAAATTGCACTCCACTGAAACCGCTTTGCTTAAAGTGTCTAGTGACATTCTGATGGCAGCAGACTCTGGAGAGTACACTGTTCTGGTTATGTTGGATCTCAGCTCTGCTTTTGATACTGTTGATCACAGCATCATGATAAATAGGCTGAAGGACTTGTTTGGGATTACTGGCGTTGTTTTAAAATGGTTTATGTCGTATCTATCTGAGAGATCCTTTACTGTCTGTATAAATCATGTGCTGTCGGAAACATCAGTTCTGTCTTCTGGGGTACCTCAAGGATCTGTTTTAGGTCCTATTCTCTTTTTGCTGTATATCCTCCCTCTAGGCCACATTATCAGACGTTACAATAATATTTCTTATCATCTCTATGCTGATGACATTCAGTTGTACTGTTCTTTCAAAGCTTCTGAGTTGTATAAATTGTCTTGTTTAAATAATTGTCTGTCAGAAATCAAACAATGGTTAAATGACAATTTCCTTCAGTTAAATGCAGATAAAACAGAAACTTTGATTATTGCACCTGATCACATGCTCTCAGAAATTAGGCAGCATATCAGTTTTTTAGACCCTTCATTTCAGTCGAGTCTCAGAAACTTAGGTGTTATATTTGACAGTTCGATGTCTCTTGAGAAACACTCTAAACAACTTGTCCGGAACTGTTTTTATCATCTAAGAAACATTTCTAAACTCAGGCTACTGGTGTCAAAGGCAGAACTTGAGATGATTATTCATGCTTTTATCTCTTCTCGTTTGGATTATTGTAACGGTCTTTTTACGTGTCTTAACAAATCAGCTCTGGATCGCCTTCAGTCTGTTCAGAATGCAGCGGCAAGACTTTTAACTGGTACAAACAAGAGGTCACACATTACTCCAGTTTTGGCTTCTCTTCATTGGTTGCCTGTAAATTTTAGGGTTCATTTTAAAATTTTAGTTGTAACTTTTAGAGCTCTGCATGGTGAAGCTCCCCAGTATATCTCTGACCTGTTGAAACCTCATGCTTCATCCCGAGCACTTAGGTCTTCAGGTCAGAGGCTACTGGTGGTCCCACGTACTAGATTTAAAACACGTGGGGATCGGGCTTTTCAGGCACTGGCACCTAGGCTGTGGAACTCTCTGCCGTTGTCTTTACGCTTTCTAGACTCTACTGACTCCTTTAAAAAGCAGCTGAAGACATTTTTATACAAACGGGCTTTTAACTAATTTAATTAATTTTAACTTGTATGTCTGATCTTACTGTAAAGCACTTTGTGATTTTTATCTGTGAAATGTGCTATATAAATAAATTTTACTTACTTACTTACTAAAAGAAGCAGCAAACTGCGCTTCACATTTGATCAATGTCGTCATGAATTTTGCTGTTTTGCTTCCACGACTATTAAAATCACACTCCATGCACAGCTAGCTCTCTCTCTATCTCTCTCTGTACTTCAAGAACAGTTTCCCGTCTCCAATCTCTGTTTTCTGTATTATTCATTCGCTTATTACCCACCAGTCTACCGTTATTTACAGCGCTGTGGCTGCTGTCTTTTTTTTTTCTTTTTCTTTTTTTCACTTAAATGACCTCGGACAAGAAAGCCTGTTTTTTCTGTTGTTCAGTGCTGAAGAAATTTATATTTTATATGCAGAACATTGTAGAATATTTTTAAGGTTATCTGCTATAAAAAGCCAGACCAGGAAAATCTCCTTCATGTTTTTCTGTGTTTTATTCTCAGTTACTTTCACACAAAGGCATCTGCTGTGATGTTCACAATTCTGATGAAGTCAGTACTGATAAATGATCAGAATTATAATATTTCTGACTGTCTGAGGCTAAGTTGAATCGAATCGGGACTTTGAAAACCGGAATCGAATGGATTATAGAAGTCAGTGATGATACCCAGCCCTAGTGAGCAGCCTAGGCACGACAGAAGTGGATGTAGCTGTAATAGGAAAAGAACTATTGCTAACTTTTCTGTTAAGGCCTGATCCTTCTGAAATTCATAGCCAGTGCTCTGACACGGTGTCATCAATCTTTGAATGCTGAAAAAGCACAGTGTATCCAGAAAAACACATTATATTATATCAATTATTATAAAATTTGTGTGCGCCTAACTTTTTAAAGTTAGGCGTACCGGTACGCCCATGGCAAAAAGTTAGTCTAGAGCCCTGATATAGGGCAATACGGTGGTCAACATTGCCTACTTTAATTCCTGATATGTTTTTATGATTCTGAATTGCCATCGCAAGAGGCTCAATTGCCAAGGTGAACAAGAGAGGTGACAAGGGGCACCCTTGTCTAGTTCCACGATATAATCTGAATGATGCGGAAAAAAGACCATTAATTAAAATCTCTGCTTGAGGGTTGGAGTATATCAATTGAATCCATTTAAAAAATCTGTTTCCAATACCAAACTTTTTCAAAACTTCAAATAAGAACGGCCATTCGATCCTGTCGAAGTGTTTTTCCGCATCCATTGAGATTAACGCATTGTCTCTTTTTTCTCATAAATGATATTCATGACCCTCCGTATATTGTGAAACCCCTGCCTCCCCTGGATAAAGCCGTTCTGGTCTGAATGAATCATCTTAGGCAAGAGTGTCTCTAGCCTTATAGCTAATAGTTTGCAAAGTATCTTGTAATCATAATTCAACAGTGAGATTGGTCTATAAGAACTACAATGTGTTGCATATCCAATAAAGGCTGGATTAATTTATCTTTAAATATTTTAAATATTTCTATTGGTATTGTGTCAGGTGCAGGAGTTTTGCCCCCTTTCATGTTCCTTATAACATTAGTAATTTCTTCTACTGTTATATTAAGCTCTAGTTCATCCATATCGTTTTCTGGTAGTCTAGGAAAATGCAGTTGATCCAAAAAGATTTTTTGTTTTGATGAAAATGACTTTAAATGCTCAGTTTTGTATAGCTGTTTATAAAAAGTACAAAAAGAGTCATATGTTTAGGATCAGCTGTGATCTGTCCTTCATCTGTAGTTATAGAGTTTATTGTTCTTTCAGCCTGAGTTTGTTTAATACGCCAAGCCAGTATTTTACTTGCTTTTTCACCCTGTTCATACTGTGACTGTTTCAGTCTTAGTAAACTTTTAGTAGCTTTATTTAATGACAAAATATTAAATTTAGCTCTGAGTTTATTTAACTCTAGAATTTGAGCATTAGATTTGGATATAAATATCTCTTCCTCAATATCTTTTATCTTTTTCTCCAAATGAACCAGTTCCATCCCGGATGCTTTAAAAAGCTTGTAAAACTGATCATTTGCCCTCTCAGGAAAGCTTTAAAGGCCTCCCATTTTATAGTCGCCGTAGTTTGAGTAGTGTTATAAGCAAAATAATAATCTATTTGCTTTCCAATATATTCTAAAAATTCTGGATCCTTTAACCAGAAAGATTGCAGTCGCCATCTAGTGGTAAATAATGGTAAGTTAGGTAAATTTAGTTGAAAGGAAACGGTGGAGTGATCTGATATAACAATACTATCATACCAGGATTTAGTTACCATGGGTACCAAAGATGCAGAAAGTAAGAAATAGTCAATTCTGGAAAAAAAACAAAAAGCAAACAAACAAAAGAAAACAGAGCCGCTCTCTAATAATAAAACTAATAAAATAGAAAAGTTAACTAAGAGTGGATGGTCAGATATTATAAAATAATAACAGTAAATTGCCACCACAACGAAAAAGAATTAAATCAGGCCATGACACTTCTATACTCAAAGTATATTTGTTATTCACTAACTATATGGCCTGGAATGAAATTATCCTTAAATCCAACATTACAATCATGACAACAGAAGCTTTACCGGTAAGTGAACATTTGCCTTTCAGGTCGTAACGTTCTCTTGTCCATTTGGCTTGAGCTGTTGTACATATGAACTTGCCTCAGATGGATTAACAAAAATATGTCGGTCCCCTTGAAAGGTTATCAACAACTGGACTTTCTGGACTTTGGTTTTGCACAACACTGGTCACTATATTCTTCATTTCCGGTTAATACTTGTACAGCTGCTGTTATTGTGTATATATTTATTTATATTTAGATTTCTTCATACATTCTTATATAGTTCTATATTGTGTATTGTGTATTTTGTTGTACAGTTATTTTATTTTCAACTTTAATTTATATATTTATCTTTATCTTATTCTTCCCAGTTAAATTTACCCTTCATTCTAATTTGTGTTGTACAGTTATTTCATTTTTAACCTTAATTTATATTTTATTCCTTCCTAGTTAAATTTACCCTTTTAAATTTTTCATATTTATTTCCTATCTTATTCATAGCCTTTTCCTTTTTTGTTCTCTTTAGGTCACGAGCAGTTGTCCAAGCATTTCACTACATATCGTACTGTGTATGACTGTGTACGTGACAAATAAAATTTGAATTTGAATTTGAATTTGAAATTGAATCCTTGCTGGGTAGATGAAGCCAAAACGGAGGTCCGGGATGCGAAGTGTTAACAGCTGGGTTTTTTTTTACCGGGTCAAACAACCTTCGTTGTTTACAGAGCTCCACTGAGAAATCTGGAAAAAACATGACTCTCTTGCCCTCATAAAGTACGCTGCCCTTTTGCCTGGCGATTCTTAGAACCCGAACCTTATCAGCAGAGTTTAAAAACTTCATTAACACCTCGCGGGGCCGTGTTGGATTTACTGTTGACTTTGAAACATCCCAGGGTCTCCCGATTCTGTGGGCTCGCTCAATCACTATGGGTACTGGGAAAGATTGAATCCCAAGCACCTCTGGGACCCACTTAGTTAGGAATTCACACATATCTGTGCCCTCTTCTCCTTCACGGAGACCCACCAAGCGAATATTATTTCTTCGGCTGTCATTCTCCAGCTCTTCTACCTTGCGTGTTAGTATCTCCAACTTCGTTTCCAAAGTATTCGTAGCTTTAACAGCAGCAATGTCGTCCTCGTTTGTTCCAATTCTGTCCTCTGCCAGCGCGACACGGTTTGCCAGAAGTTGTATATCACATCTTGCGGCATTGATTTCGGCAAGCACAATATCAAATCTTTTCCCAAAGTCTACTTGCATTAACTGAAGTACGGATGTCGGGACAACTTCGCTAGCATTAGCATCCGTAGTTAGCTCATCTTCCGTGATCTCGCTAGCTTGTTGTTCCGGATCTTGAACCAGGTTAGGCTTTTGCTGTTTTGAGTGTTGCTTTGTAGTTTTGGGAGGCATCGTATATATTTTTTTTTGAATTTGGCACTTCCAGTAAAGCTAGAATTTGATGTAAATTCGATTAAATTAGTAGTGAACTTCTTGAAAGTTAGGAGCGGCTCTGCCACGCGACTGCTCAGCAGCGAACCATAGCGGAAGTCTATGGTCTTTGTTATTATGCTCAGCGTCTGTTAGTTCACGTTTTGACTGCACAATTGTGAGCTTTTTGTTATGCACAAAAACAACATTGTTTTCTTTTATTTATGGAGCATTATTATTTAATAAATGCTCATAATTTATTTCTGAGTAATTTTTTCATGTACATCTGTGCTGTATGATAATGAAAGTGCCTGTGTGACATCTGGGACACAGCTTTGACTAAGAACTCTCTTTTTGTTCTTACTTTATGGCTTTAAAAAAATATCGAGATATATATCGTCATCCAGCTAAAGAATATCGAGAAATGAATTTTGGGTCATATCGCCCAGCCCTACTTCACATAGTCTTCGTAATCATTGAGGGTCCAGATTTTCCTCTCAGGTCAGCGGCTCTTTCAAATCTCTAGTTGCAATAGCAGTTGCTTCTTCTGCATGTTGGAACACTGAGCTACTAGTTATTTCACCATTAGGTTTTAATACTTGTGCTTATCACACAAAATGCATGTGTGTATTTGTTATTAGTCAATACCAGATGACAATTAATCTGCACCAGTTTAAGAGCACCAGAGTGAACAAATTATCTCCAGAAGTATAGAACTAAATACACATGTGTAACATACTGTATCGTTAAATAATCTCGTCTGTAGGTCTGCCACAAACCATTATTTTGATAGTCGACTAGTCACCGATTATTTTTGCGATTAGTCGACCAATCAGATCATCATCCATTGGACGTAAAACGTACAGCTTATTGCACCAGCAGCATCTGCTCTTATATAACTATCATTAGCTTACAGCTTTAAGTGTTTACGTATGTGCTAACTAAAAGTAAAGACAAGATGAATTAAATTTTAATGAAATCTGCAGGTTGTTTCAGTGGAGTTTAATAAACTCAGCCGTCTGCTCCTTACTATCTAAAATATAACAGGACACCGGAGTAAATTCTCCAGCATCTCACACTTCTGATAATCAGCTGTCTGCTTGACGTTTATTCAGCTGTGTAAAAACTTTAATCTCAGCCAAACCGATTTACTCAGGAACAAATAAAATACTGAAAAAAAGCCAAACAATAACATTTGTAAGTTATCTGAATGACTTATATATCCTGTTTAACCTGAGTAGCAAAAGACAGCGGTGGGTTTGAAAACGATTTGCCGGGAGTCCGGTGTTCTCACGGCTCTAGTGAGCCTAGCCCCCGGTTAGCTATCGAGCTAGTGGGTAACAGACGTCTCCGAAAACGTCGGAGCGCTTTTGAAAATATGTGGTGTCTTGATAAACTGAGCAGATATTTGAGGTTTCCACAGCTACATTCTCGCCTGAAAATATGTTGAACGTTTATTTTGTGACCCAGAAAGAATAATAAGAGTAATATTAAAACTAACTAGCTGCCACCATTGTTGGAAACTGCGCTGGGCTGCGCTATGAATTGTGGGACACAGCTTCTTCTTCTTCAGGGTTTAACGGCAGCTGGCATCCTTGTACATGCAGTGCTGCCATCTTCTGTTTCAGTCCGTTATTACACTCTTAAATTCTACTACTTATTCCTGCGTCTTTTGGGATCTTACAAAGCTTCAAACGACGCGTCGACTATCAAATTTGTCGTCGACGATTTTAATACTCGTGACTAGTGACTAATCGTGGCAGCCCCACTCGTCTGTTACTGTTACTTTACTGGAGCAACTGTAACCCACATAATTTCCTTAGGTATTAATAAAGTATGCTGATATGGATACCCGACAGCTCTTAGTTTATCTTGGGTTCTTCAGTAGCTTGTTCCTCAGCCCGACCTGTCTCTGTGCCTGCTATAGGATCCCAGGTCCTGCTCAGAGCTACGTTGTGCCTTCCAGCAAAGCCTGGTCTACTGGCAGCATCCCTCCATACCCTGGCTGTCTCTGTTCCCTAGGATCAACACTGAAAGGAGCTTCTTTGGCAAGAGCGCCCCCTGGGCTCATGATGCAACAATACAGCAGAGTCTCATGACAGAATGGTGAGGCTGACAGGGTGACAAGGTTTTACTGCAATGATTCATTTTTCTCTCTGTCCTGATTTTAAATGAATCAAGATGCGATTGAATCACAGACTTTCAGCTTTAACTCGACGGATTTTAATAAAAATATTGTTTGTTTAGGAATTGCAGCCATTTTTATGTATAACTGACTGATAGGTGGTTTCACTGATATGTCCTATTGATAAATGAATCATTAAAAAAAAAACTGAACTTGATTCTAAGATTTGAGATCTTTACACTGGAGGTCCGAAGAGATGTAGATGAAAGAGGTCATTGTTAGGCTGAGTAGCCCCAATAAATCTGTCAGAGAGAGAAGGAAGTTATGACCTCCTTAGACTGTGTTTTAGTATCAGGGACCTTTTTTTCCACCGAGTTATCAGCTCTGTCACAGTTAGCTAACACAAACCCAGTCTGTTAGCAGCAGCCAGCTAACCATCGGACCCAGTGACATCACGCTCTGTACTAGCGCTAAACATGTTTAAACACTTCTTTCCTGAATCCAGCTTCACAGGTGGGGTTAAATCTCACACAGCAGGGTTGCACATTAAATGAACCTTTGTACAGTGAAGTGTTTCATGGCCAAGTAAGAGCAGCCACACAATGAAGTAGCATTTTTAGGTGGAGCTCCATGGTGATGCTCTGCAAAAAGACTTCTGACATTGTTGTATCTCCTGGACCAGGTGACGTGTGCGTGTGTTCAGCTGTGAGTTTGAATGTAACTTTACTGTAGCTGTGACAAACAGGTCAGGTGTAGTTATAAAGTGAAACGGGTGTTTTAACGCCAGCCTGTATCCAGTAAAGGTTTTAGTGGAGCTTCCAGGAACAGGTGCTGCCTTGTTGAGGTCTTTTATGTAATTCAAAATACTCTATGCAGCCAGAGTCAAATGAATGCTGTGTGTACTGTGAAACTGCTGAACACTGGCTGCTGTGTTCTGTATACTGTACATGTATTCAGTGGCATTATTCCCACACTCCTTCCTTTGTCCATGTTTGTTGCTCAGGTCCGTCAGTCTGTCATCTCTCTACAGTCTGTTAAAGGCCAGACTGTGTCCGTACTTCTACCTCTGTTCCTATCAGGTAGGTGTTAATATGCAATCTGAACTGTGCTCAGCAACACCGTCCTTCAGCTCATCTGTTTCATTGTCAGTTCACAGTGTTGTTCCGGGCAGCAGGTCTTGGAGGATCCAGCAGCATCACTGCTTTCATTTCCCCCACAACGAGGGGCCTCAGAGAGGCAATGAAGGCTGAAGGTGAGAGCTGAACTGTAGCTTTGGTCTCAAAATTAATTTCCATTTGATACATTTACAGCCGTAAAAGGCTTATAAGGTATTGTTGTCAGCCGGCCGGGCAGGCAGCGTGGACAACCAACATTTTCTTTCCACTCGTCTGAAATGTGACATGTAGTGGCAGTAAAATAGTCCACAAACCTGACCGCTGTATGAAAAAGCTTTGCCTGTAGTTTATTCTTTAAGACATGACTCAAATAAAAAAGTACAAGAAAAATTAGCTGTAGGAGTCAAACAATGTCAGACCTCTAGCCTGAGGTTAGGACTGAACAGAGGACATGACAGCTTCATCATTCGCTGCTCCTCACTGATCAGTTTACCCATATAGGTATAGAGTTCACCCTCCCTCTGCTGGAGGAACAGAGGAGGTGCAGGGAGGCACAGAAGCAGACCATTCACCAAGAGGAGGAGCAGGAGGAACAAGAGGTCACGTAAGTGCTGCTCTTTCATTGTCTGTGCTCAGTAGGGCTGGGAGCTGTCGGGGTTCTGATTCTGATCACTGTTTTGAAAATATGTGTAAAATATCAGTTTGGACTCACTCAGCAGTTTCCACACAGCTTCATATCATTCTAGAATAGCTGACTTCTCATACAGCTAATAATAAATAATAATACTTCCTTTTTTTAAAATGAAAAATCATTGGGTAGTTCACATCTGGCGGAGCTGCCAGATGGGAAAGATTTTTAAAAAGACGATTGAAGAGACAAACACGATGTCTGAGCGGCCATGAGCCAATTTAATAGTAGATGCGTCATTTGATGCTTTGTAGGATCCCGAAAAACGCAGGAATAAGTAGCAGGACTTAAGAGTGTAATAACGCCTGAAACAGAAGATGGCAGCAATGCATGTAAAAGGGTGCCAGCTGCTGTTAAACCCCGAAGAAGAAGCGGAAGAAGCAGCAGCTGATATGGAAGAGTGGAACTCGAATCTGCATTCATGAGCAGACCTGGAGGCTCCCACCATGTGGAGGCCTTGGAAGGATACAACATCTGATTCTATAAATGATTTTATTAAAACAGCTCAAGAGCCCTGAGTGGAGTCAAACTCAGAATACAGCAGCAAAACTCGAAGCAAGACATTTGATCCCAGACACCAGCCCTGCTGCCACAATAAAAGTGTACAGGCTGGTAGTGTACAGCAGGGCAAACAAGGCAGTGAAGGATTTAAGGAGACCAAGGGGATCTGCTTCACAGGACACCTCGAGGCGGAAACTGAGAAGCGCCCAAGTCAGGACTAGAGATGGCACGATACCACTTTTTTATGTCCGATACCGATATCATAAAATTGGATATTGGCCAATACCGATATGAATCCGATATAGTGTTTTTTAATCAATGAAACTTTTTTTTTTAATGTATTGCTGCATTTTGTATAAGTTCATACTAAAGTTTAAATAAACAAACAAACACTAAAGCTATTCTGTTATACCTGTATGTAAAAAACACACTGCACCCAAAATATTTCATAGTTCAGCAACACTGATCAATCTAATAAACTTAAACCTGCTCCATCCTCCCTATTCTGGTATTTTAAATAGTACTTAGCAGAAATATTAAACAACTTAACTAATAGGGCTGCAAACTCCCAGCAAAAAAAGAAAATAGTGAACCCCCCCCACCCCCACCCTCCACCTCATGATGCTTAATCGACGTAATCAACTTTAATTTGATGCAGTGTGAAAAAAAAAATGCACAGAAATAAATTATTTTTCAAGAATAATTAAATAGATTCAACATCTTTCTTCAACAGAACTGCACAGATGGAAAAAGTAGTATAGCTTACTAGGGTATATTAGACTTAACAGTTACTATATACAGTAATGGACTTCTATACATTTTACATCAGATTAAAACTTTGGGTGTAAGAGTCAGATAATTATTTATTAAAAACTAGACATTTTAAATGAGAATAAGAAAGAAAAGTATGTCTCTGTGCCCCCTTTTCCCTGTTCATGCCCTATCGGCCCCCCTGGCTAAACTTTGCTAGATCCGCCCCTGCACAGTTACCAGCCGTCAGCTGCGTAGAAAAAGATCCTGGTGTAGAAAGTAATATTAAAGACACGTTTAAGCTTATCAAGCTGCTGTTGTTCAGCCGCTGGTTTCCTCTTTCTGGTGCAAAGTGGGCGATAAACAAACAGGAGAGACGGACTCGCGACAGAAAAGCCGATCAGCTGATCATTGATCAGTTTCATGATTGAAGTAGCAGCAGGAGAGAGAGAGAGAGAGAGGCAGTCGCTAACGCTGGAATGCTTTACAAACATTCAGAGATGAACTTACACACTTGCTTTACTTCTCTCTGGGATAACTTCCTCGGAGATGAAATGCCGGTTTGGTAGCAAGGCTACAAATGCTCAACCAGACCGCCGACAGGTCTGGCGCACCACAGCCACTCTATCACGTGATGCATACTGCTCCCACGTGCTACGGTTATGAGCCGAGTTAGGAGTTGTCGCAAGTTCTGTGAGCTGCTTTTTTGATATTTAATGGATCGGATTACATTTTTTATTTCTTTTTGATATCCGATCCAGTAAGTTAGGTCTGATACGTAATATCGGATCGGTCCATCTCTAGTGAGGACATATGAGAGCTAACAGAGCAACCCTGCAAAGCTTCCAATGGCTGTGCTAAATTACAACTTTGCAACTGAAGGCAACAGTTTGAAAGAACTGCATGGCAATAATGAAGAATTTGGGTAAGAGAATGTGTAGGTAGAGAAGTCGACACCAAGCATGTGGAGTAATGCCATCGCTGGCATGTTTAATAACTGATCGTGGTTCACATTTCACTTTTATGGAACCACATTTTCTTGGTTCCTGCGTGGACAGAACTCCGGTTCTCAGCGGAGTCGCCTTCTCACAGAATTATTCACTGAAGCTGGTTCGTGTGGACGTTCATACAAGCGCAGTACCACACTATGGATTCAAATACTGGATGGAGCAGCCAAGTACTGGCAACACTTAGTACTACAGATGTTTCTTCTAACATTCATAGTTTCCTGGCCTTTGCACTGGATGCTTGGACCGCTGACAGCAAGGCGAGTGCACCAGGGAGTGTCTGGCCTTACTATATCATTGAACCCAACTTTCAATGACTTGGTGGGTTATGACTGTTTGTATGTGCATGATGACCAGGTACCCCTATGCCTAACATAAGCATAATTCAGACTATCCACTGAATAATGAAACATTTGGTGAAAGATCGAATCTAAATGGACAAAATGCACAGAACACACTTTAGAAGTTGTTGTTTTTTTTCCTGTTGCATTAAGGGGGCTCTGCTGGGTTAGCTACATTATCCCTCGCACACCAAAATAGCTAACGCTAAAATGAAGTTCTTCCAGTTCTGTTTTCTCTCTGTCATTCTTTCTGTTTGAAAATATCCATCAGTGTGCTTCATAGTTCTGCTACAGCTCACGTTTGGTCATCACGTAACTCAACTGTTAGAACAAAAACCAACCAAATGCAAAATCAAGTACGTAGTATGATTACCCTTCATGTAAATGGTTTGCACAACCCAATCAAGAGGAATAAAGAAAGGATTTAATTAGATTGCAGCAGAGGCTTCGGTAGTCCGAATACACAGTGGAGATTAGGATATTCATGCGTCAGATACAACTGATCTAATACTTTTAAGAGACTCAGATGCCTGGATTATTCTTGTTAATTAGGTTAAATTAAATGTTAATTAAACGGGGAATGACTGGAATAACTTTTTGGGCAATAAAAAGAAACCTGCACCCTACAGACTTAACACAAGCACTCTACAAAAGATAAGAAAAGTAAAAAGTTTAGTTATTTTTATGATAAAGACCCAAGGACCATAAAACTGTTAGCAAGGAGAAGCAGGGAGCACCACATATGAAAGTCTACTTTAACGATGGTAAGTTAAGCCATAAAGGCCTGTAGAAGGAACTAGATATAACCAGTCGTCATGCTTTAAATATACCATAAGGAAAAATGAGGCACTATTAACCTGGAAATTGTACAAGTGTAATCAGTCAGACATCATAAGAACCTTTTGTTGTGGTGTTTTTGTGCCATCGTGTGTAAATGTGGTCTCAATGTATAGGTGCTCCAAGCTGAGCGATACAGTTGATGGAGGAGACCATGATGGAGACTACAGAGATGAAGACAGCACTTTGTCTTGGCTGAAAGAGATGGGAGTCCAGGACAAAATCAAGAAGCCAGACCTCCACACCCTACAGCTGTATCCTCATTAGCACTGTCACGTTAGTCTGTTTTACATGTACTCTGTGTGTTTTTCTGTGACAACTCCTTGACCTCTTCTCTAGTCATAAGGAGGGCCACGTCATGTCTGTGGACCATAAGCCTGAGTCTGTGATATGTGTGAAAGGACTTCACACTTTCACTCTCATCAACTTCTTCATCAATTGGAAGGGTGTGGTTGCTTCATCCGGCTCCCAGGCAGGGTTACCGCCCACACTGTTGGCTCCCAGTGCTTTTAGAGGAGCTACAATGCACACTCTGAAGGTGTTTGGAGCACACACACGAAGCTCTGTCTGTAACCATCTCACGTATCATTTATACTTCTGAGTTGAATTTGACACTGTGTGTGATTTATGCTTTGATAGAGCCGTTGTGTGAACGTGAGAAGTCAAGTTGGTTCTTCCTACCAGAACATCAGCAGTCTGGAGATCACAGGTACGCAGCTGGACAAGCAGACTTTTGTCTCGTATCAGTTCTCAGCTCCCACTGTGTGTGTTAGTGTTCAGTATACTTGTACTTGCCACACTGCAGGACCTGTCCTCCCCTCGTCTCTCCATGCTATCCTAACGTTACTTCGGCCTGCGCAGAAAGGAAACTTCTCAGCTGCGCTTTACACACATACTCCTACCGCGGTTATGAACGTACACAGCACCAAGCAGCAGGTAACACACAGAAAACATGAAGCTGCTTTTTGTTTGATTCATGAATGTCATGCATGTATGAGCTGTAGCCTGAATGTGATCAAATCAACTTTAATGTCAACTTTACTTCTTAGCAAGCAACCTGCAGATGATGCCTAAACCATAACCAGGGTTATCTGCATGTAACGTGTGAAGCCTCTGTCTTCTTCACACAGTCGGGCCAGCCACTTAATTCACGATAATTTACTAAATGTACCCACTGAGGCGCTCAGGTTTCTGGCACGTGCATTGGTAATTTAAATAATGCAGATGTTGAACGAGCTAGTTTGCATGGCTGGTTTTGCTGTTTGTCTGTTAACCTGTGTCAACGTGCTGTCCACAGCACTTAGTGCCAGCTAGCAACCTCAGATTTATTCTAAAATAGGAGTTGGAGAGAAAGTGTGAATTAGTGTAGGGGTATTTATTCTGTGAACACTTTGCAGGTTGGCGAGGCCTCGGTAGAACTGTCCTCTTGTGGTCTCCATCCTGCTTCCATCCAGCAGCTGCAGCAGCCTTCCACCCTGGGAAAGACAGCCCTGACACACATCACCATGAACAACTACAGCTACACATGGAAGAACTAAGAACGTGCTGAGAGTTTACACAACACAAAGAAGTTTGCATTAATTTGAGTTAACAGCTGCAATCCTGAAACTCAGATTCCACTGTGACGCTGTGTGCATACTGGAAGAGATTCACAGCTACACGCTGACCAGAAAGTGAAGGGTGTTCCACGACTACAGCGGGCAAAATAACCACTGGTGATGTGAAGTAGACGGGATTCAGAATAAAAGTTTATTCATTTTCAGGCGTCAGGTGAAAGCCTGAAGTGCTACCTGTGGGAATGAAGAATATTGTTGATTTACAGGGTAGTGGTATCTGGGCAACTGGGGCCTGGAGCGTCAGCAAGCGACCAACCACCAGCTTCAAAGCAATGTGTGATGAGCGAATCACTTCCGGCATGTACACAGCTTAAGTGTCTGTTTATGTTGAGGTTTCTTTTAAGCAAACTTTATTGCACTGCACCGGATGTGATTATTTATTAAACTCTATATTGCTCAATTACTTTTAATCTTTCTTCTCATACAAGATTTATCAACGATAAATGCTGGAATGTTTTCAGGTACTGGAATGCTGATGAAATAAATTGTTAAAGTTACTGAGCTCGAAAGATTTATTAACTGCAGTATCAAGAAAACATGGTGAGCAAGTTTCTTGCTTTGATTTTTTCAACATATTAGATGGGTGGATGAAGTCATTTATCAACTCCAGTTAAATAAAAGGAGAACATGAGGAAAGTAAGAGCGAGGCCGTCTGCCAGGACTGCTTGAACAAAAACCTTTTGGGCATTGACTGTCACTGACAGTCTCCATTAAACACAGTTCTTTCCTTAAATACATGCAGGAGAGCACATAAGTGGTCCTACAGGTGCACATGTGCTGTCAAACTAAAAGACGCGCACCAGATAAGAAGTTGCAACGCGCGTTTGCGTACATAAGATTTTCTGGAGGAGGACAGACATTTGTTTAGAACTCTTAAAAATGTCGAAGAAGCAAGCTCCTTTAAATGGACTGATTCTTATAGAGCGCTTTTCTACTCTCTCGGAGTACTTAAAGCGCTCTATACAACATGCCACATTCACCCAATCACACCCATTCTCACAAGCACTTCATCTATACTGAGTGCTATCTAACTACATTCACACTTCGACGGACGCATCGGAGAGCAACTTGGGGTTAGTATCTCAAATTCAAATTTTATTTGTCACGTACACAGTCATACACAGTACGATATGCAGTGAAATGCTTAGACAACTGCTTGTGACCTAAAGAAAAAAAAATGAAAAGGCTATGAATAAGATAGGCAATAAATATGAAAAATTAAAAAGGGTAAATTTAACTAGGAAGGAATAAAATATAAATTAAGGTTAAAAATGAAATAACTGTACAACACAAATTAGAATGAAGGGTAAATTTAACTGGGAAAGAATAAGATAAAATATATAAATTAAAATTGAAAATAAAATAACTGTACAACAAAATACACAATACACAGTATAGAACTATATAAGAATGTATGAAGAAATATAAATAAATAAATATATATATACATAATAACAGCAGCTGTACAAGTATTAACTGGAAATGAAGAATATAGTGACCAGTGTTGTGCAATCCACATTATGTCTTGTGCAGTGCAAATATGCTTAAAGTGATTTAAGTGATGAAGTGAAAACAATGTCCAGAATGTCCAGTGTGTGTGTAAGAACTATATGTGTGGGTCAGTACTGTGTGGTGGTGTGATTGAGAGACCGTATCGCCTGCGGGAAGAAGCTCCTCCTTAGTCTCTGTGTTGGTCTTCAGGGAGCGGAATCGCTTTCCTGACCTCAACAGAGAGAACAAAAGAGAATCTTGCCCAAGTATACTTCAATTCAATTCAATTTTATTTATATAGCGCCAAATCACAACATAAGTCGCCTCAAGGCGCTTCATAGATACAGAGAAAAACCCAACAATCATATGATGAGCAAGCACTTTGGCAACAGTGGGAAGGAAAAACTCCCTTTTAACAGGAAGAAACCTCTGGGAGAACCAGGCTCAGGGAGGGGCGGGGCCATCTGCTGCGACCGGTTGGGGTGAGAGAAGGAAGACAGGATAAAAGACATGCTGTGGAAGAGAGACAGAGGTTAATAACAGATATGATTCAATGCAGAGAGGTCTGTTAATACATAGTGAGTGAGAAAGGTGACTGGAAAGGAAAAACTCAATGCATCATGGGAATCCCCGCAGCCTACGTCTATTGCAGCATAACTAAGGGAGGATTCAGGGTCACCTGGTCCAGCACTAACTATATGCTTTAGCAAAAAGGAAAGTTTGAAGCCTAATCTTGAAAGTAGAGATAGTGTCTGTCTCCCGAATCCAAACTGGAAGCTGGTTCCACAGAAGAGGGGCCTGAAAACTGAAGGCTCTGCCTCCCATTCTACTTTTAAATACTCTAGGAACAACAAGTAGGCCTGCAGAGCGAGAGCGAAGTGCTCTAATAGGGTGATATGGTACTACAAGGTCATTAAGATAAGATGGGGCCTGATTATTTAAGACCTTGTATGTGAGGAGCAGGATTTTGACATCCAGACTGGGGGAGCCTGGGATCGAACCTCCAACCTTCCGATCAGTAGGTGACCTGCTCTATCTGCTGAGCTACAGCCACCGAAGAAATTACTTTGGTGTTCCTCCACTTCCAAAGAAATGTCAGCAGGAGTACGAACAGCAAAAGAAGTGCGTATTCTCAGAAAAGTGGTTGCAGGAGGTGAGCTGGGTTCAAAGCAATGAAGAACGCACAGAGATGTGGTGCAGAATATGCTGTGAAAATCATTTGAAGCCAGCTCACCTTATCTTGCGTACATAAGATAAAATCTTATGTAAGCAAACGTGCGTTGCAACTTCTTATCTGGCGCGCATCCTTTATTTTAACAGCGCATGCGCACCTGCGGACCACTTGTGCACCCCTGAATATATGTACACTAACACAATCATTCATTACCTAGGGTTACCTCTTAAAGTCTTCAAACACCGGAAGAGACACCCAAGCACAAAGAAAAAGCTCAGAGAGTGGAGACTGCACACAAAGGAAGCATCGGTGATCATCGGAGACTCCAATGTGGGCATGATCCCTCCATATGTAGCGGAGGGAGTACAAATTGACAGCTTCCCAGGAGCCAGATGGGGCCATGCAGAGATCCATCTAGATGAAGCAGACTATGACACATCGGTGGAGAAGCTGGTTCTCTCCTTCGGCCTGAATAACAGGCGTCAGAGGGATAAAAATGCACCAATAACGGAGCTGAGAAGAACGCTGAGGTCGGCACAAGAAAAGTTCCCCCAAGCTGACATTTATATCCCAGTGATTAACTTCTCTTCTGCTCTTCCCAAAACAGAACAAGACACATTATTGCACATAAACAATTTCATTACAGGTCTAAAGGAGCACATACCTGCACTACCTGCGGATAAATTCAGCATGGAATCAGACAATCTCCGCTGGACTGACAAGACTGCAGAGCACATGTTGGATCATTGGAATGATCATGTTAATGGGGCATCTCCATGAAACCAATTTGAGTGACTGATTTTATGTATTTCTGTGCTTGGGGGAGGCTTCAGATGCCATTATGTGAGAGTTTAACCCCAATACAACCCACTAGAGGGTGCTGTAACTCCAATTAAGTGAATTTTCCCCTTCTCTTTACTTTTTTCTTTTTTCCTTCACTTTTTACTTGTATAGGCCCTTTTATGGCCATCCCATTATAAACTCCTGGCCCTGAGGCCTTCCCTAACCTTAACCCCCTTTAACCCCATGCAGGGACTTCATTCCGGCCCTAAACCTAACCGCCTGGAGCCCCAACCGGACATTGGGCCCTAATTTCAATCCCCATCTTCTTCCAGTCCTAAACCTAACCTCTGGGTTCCCTAAGCCCAGCTTCAACCCCCTTATTCGGGACAAGAGAGGACACTTCCCTCCTGGAGAGCAATCCGTGAGTGACGTGGGGGCCCGGGATGGGAACAGGTATGGACTGTGCATGGAGTTTGGCCACCTTTGGTGGCCAACCTCCCAACTTGAGCTCCCCCTAACCCGCCCGTGCCGCCTGGCCCCCCACTCGGGTCACCCTATGTCCTCACATTGCAACAACTGAGAGGAAAAGGGGTCCCCAACTAGGGGCATCAGCTGAACTGGACAATAAAAAGATGTGCCTTTTGTGTATTTTGATTGTGTACATAGCTCAGAGGATCATTATAAGCTCTGTACATCCATTATTGTTTACAATCTGAAGCCCAATTCTGATTTGATGTTTTTTAATAATAATAATAATAAATTTTATTTATGAGCGCCTTTCAAGTCACCCAAGGACACTTTACAATAGGATAAAACACTTAGTAAAACAATGGCAGAATAAGAACAATAAAACAAAAGCACAAGGTAAAATTAGCAGTGGATTCACAGTGAACATGCAGATTTGAACAGATGAGTTTTGAGTTGGGATTTAAACTGGGGGAGAACCAATGTTTCTTATTTCTGGGGGCAGAGAGCTCCACAGCCTGGGAGCAGAGCAGCTGAAAGCTCTAACCCACTTATTGGGACAATTTATGTTATTATGAGGACTTTTTATGGACAAGCATGATGGGCTCAACATAAAAGAAACTTTTTTGAGGAAGCCCATGTCATGGCAAACTGTTCTATGGGTTATACTCATGACATGATAAGTATGTTTATATGTTTTACAGACTTTGAACGGCCATTTTGCCTTACTACTGTTCATTGGTACGGTCTTATAATGTGGAGATTGATAATTTGTTTTCCAACGGTTCCTGAAAGCAACATGCCTGTGTGCGACCAATCAGAACGGTGTTTTATAAGGACCTTTGACCCTAAGCATGAGACTCTTTGTTATTGGTTATTTTAGCTGGGAACTCTAAGCATTATGGGAAATGTGGTCTGATTCACACAACACTGCATGGACTTTCTGTTGAGCACACACCTCCTGCTTCGAAAAAAAAATATTGAAACCGAAAAAAAATATTGTAACTGAAATAAATGTACTGAAAAATCTTGTATTGAAACTGAAAAAAAATTGATAGTGAAAAACAATTAATTGAAACTAATTTCTTTGTTTCCGCTTACAATTTTTTTTTTCAGTTTCAATCCATTTTTCGGTTTCAAACCATTTTTCAGTTTCACTCTGCTGGCACTGTTTTGGCGTCGGGGGTCGCGGGGGGGGGGGGGGGGGGGGGTATTTGCATACATTATAATGCTGACCAATGACTGGAGAAAACACTGACGACGCGGCTGCGGTCACGGACAAACTTGCATGTGTCTGTTCTAGTGATGGGATTTCCGGCTCTTTTTAGAGAGCTGGCTCTTTCGGCTCCAGTCACTAAAAAGAGTCGACTCTTTCGGCTCCGAACCGGCTCTTCAGGTTGTTTTGTTGCTTGAATTAATTTATTATTAACAATAATATAAAATTATGCACAAAAGGAATTACTGATGTAAAAAAAAGTGGTTTTATTTATATATGTTTATATATAAATATGTGTGGTGGCCCCTAGAGACAAAGCACGTACAAACTCCAAAACACATTTCTAGAGTTAACTGAACTCCCAAAACAGAGCTACCTAGATCACTGAAATTACACAATTGAAAGCATATGTGTATTGTTTGTGGGTTAGGGTTAACTTGCCTGGGCCAGGTCTGAGTCCAGCTTTGCCAGGTCACATGACACAGGGGTGTGCTCTGATGTCAGCAGGCAGGTCAGTGGAGCCCTCTGGTGACGGATATATGCCAGTAAAACAGGAGGAGGCCTGAGAACAGACAGCAGGCGTAACTAGCAGGACAAAGTAGCATGTAGTACTTGAAGGAGTCATCACAGCCAATCAGTTCTCAGGAAAATGGAACATCACATAAATTTTCTCTTCTTTGATTTTCATCAATGTATTTTTCTGTCAATACTTCTGCCTGATTAGAAGCTCATAGGCAGTTACTGTCACTCTACAATAAAATAATGAAAAGGCTGCCCTCTCTGCCATCCCACTAGCTGACCTAACTGACACAAGTAAACTGTGCTAAGATGTCCTACAAGGTTCTTGGCCACATACATATAGATATACTTGGCTGAAGAAATCCTTCCATGAAGCTCCCAGCACACATTTTTGATGCTTCTGTCTGTGGCAGAGCAGGTTTGGAGCTCGGCAGAGACTTGGCGACTTTTACTGACTATGCACCCCTACCCACATGTATGATTTAGATTTATACTTATGTGGCAGCTATTCACTGGCCTGACAAAGTTATTTTAAATGATATCATGTCATGAACAGAGATGGGCAGTAACGCGTTACTTGTAATGCGTTACTGTAATCTGATTACTTTTTTCAAGTAACGAGTAAAGTAAGGGATTACTATTGCAAAAACGGTAATTAGATTACCGTCACTTTCCCATAGGAACGCTGCGTTACGGCGTTACTAAAACCGTGATTTTTTGCGAGAATGTCTCACGATAGTGACGTAAGCGAGTGCGCCGTTAGTGACAACAGCTGTGTGCAGATCAACAATGGATCACATATCGATTGTGGGAGAGAGTATGAGCGTGCAGCGTTTAAAGCGTGGAAGTACTGACCTTACTTTGAGTTTGATTCTGTAAAAAGTGACAAAAACATTAGTGTCCATCGTGCGTGGGAAGAAAACTTCTTTTTATAGCGAAAAAAACCCCCTAAACTTCCAAGCAAGCACCGAGTGCGCTACCACGTAATGGGAAATTCACAGAGACACTCGCGGATTCTTCAACTGACCGTGGCACACCTGCACCAGGGTAAACCTCCGCCTGCCCCACTCCTGCTTTACAGGTGAAAATAGAGCAACAGGACCGCTGAGTCTTTGACTTTATTTATTTTCTGCTGTTTTTTACTTGCATCTATTTGAAAGAGTGATTGTAAACACAAAAAATATTTTATTTTATGTGCTGGAATGTGTAGAAAATAGGTTTAAATGTTAAACTAATTTATTCAAGTCAGAGAATGTTGCATATAATTAAATTTTTGCTTGATGCATAAACTTAAAAGATTAAAACTGATAAAACAAGTTAAAAAAAAAGAGAGACTTTTCCATTTGATTACATTTTGTATGATGGATTATGTAGAAAAAGTAGAACTGGGCTGAAAGATCTATCGCTTTATAACCTCTTCAGGTTGTAAATCGTGGTTTTAAAAAGTAACTAAGTAACTAAGTAATTAATTACTTTTGAAAATAAGTAATCAGTAAAGTAACGGGATTACTTTTTTCAAGTAACTTGACCAACACTGGTCATGAATAACACAAGTTATTTTCCATGAAAAGTAAAAATGGTGAAATTCTCAAAAAACGAATGAGACATGCATGTAATTTGACATATTTTGTTGTTTTGTGTGTGTGTTTGTCTGTGTGAAGTTTTGATGTGTATTGTTATGAAATAAATATATATTCTTAATTTTTGTTTTATAGAGGCCAGACTAGGAGAACGCCAGTTTGAGCACAATGTCACAGAGTACTGACAGGAAACTGCATGCTTTTGCAGAGAACAGGAAGTTTTAGTGCAGAGCTGCACAGGCGTATTAATAAAATACAGGAAACCAGACAAAAAGCAGAACTAAGTAAACTGTGTGTCGGTGTGACGCAGTGCAGAAATATATATACGGATTTAGCTGGCAAAGAATTCAGACCTGAGCTTGTGTGTTCGTGTGGCAGGTCTCCATTTTCGGAAATGCAAACATAAAGATCATTTTTGGAGCTTGACCACTCTGAGTCCAGTCTTTGTCTGTCGCCAAAAAAATTCAAAAGAATGGAATTTAATAGTATCTCAAAGCACAACTTTGGAAACACTGGAAAGACCTCAAGACATTTTTTCTTTTGCTTTCTATGTAAACAAAAATTCCCACCAAGGCTTTTCATTGTGAAATTTAGTGTGTAGAGAAAATACCTGTGCCAGGTTGTCTCCATCTAGTGGTGAACATGGCCTTACCACTACATCAGGTGAGTTTTTCTCTGTGCACAGTGACACAAAACTCATTCAGCAACGCAAACTATTTAAAAAATGATGTAGGCAGATCAAGGCAATGTTACAGATTCAGTAAGAACAGAAGTTTATCGCAATCCTTCAAATATGCAGGGCGTCACACTAACGCAGTTGCTTATGTCCAGCATCGCTCTGTTATTATCAATTTGATTCAAAACGTGTCCAGTTTAATGTCTTAAACTAAACTGGCATTAAAGTTTCAATGAACTAAAGGGGTCCCATGTGAGTCAGCACCCAGAAAGCTCGTCTCTTTTAAAAATGTGGCCATAAATACGAGCGCTGCTGGGATCTTAAAACACTGGGGCTAAATCCAGACCTGAAATCTTTGTTTCACTCAGTAACAGCACCTTTTTAATATATATAATAATAATAAAATGTCAAACATTATACGTTAGCTAAAGGTTGAAGTCACAGAACTATACTGAACAACAATGCAATTTGAGTTCTTCTTGTTTGTTCTTTATATTTGATTTACTGTAAGCAGCGGGAGTAAAACCTAAAGAAAAAATAGTAAAAACATGAATGAATCTCTGCTCTTACAGCTTTTATTGTGCCGTGATGTCTCCTTTGAAACTGTCCTCTTGCTCGTCTTTTGGATGCTCACCTCTTCTTCACCTTTCCTGTTCCTTTCACCAAACTGCTGCACTCTTGTTCTCTGCTCTCGCCTCCTGTTCTGGTTATAATTAGAATGCAATCAGCATGTGCCAAACAAACTTGCTCCAAATCGATCATGTTTGATATGATGATGAAGTTTTTAACATCTTATTTATCAACTTATTTGATGCACTGTATCAATCAATTAGTAAACAAATATCAGACTGTAGAAAAGCCAATAATAATGCACTGAGCAAGTTCATGCCATAAGAGCTAAATGGCCATCAAAGAAAATCCTGAATGCCTGATACAGGACAGGCCAACATTGAATGCAGCCACAGATGGACATCAGTCAGCTTTCTGCACTTTCCACCTGATCACATCTGTCCTCAAAGTCATGTCACTTCCTCTTTGGTTCATTTATGTTTACTTTTACATTTGCAGTTAAAATAACTTTAGTGACATAGTGCACACATTATTTCCTATGGACTGCTGGGTTATCTTGGTTTATTTAAGTTAGTATTTTTAAAGGTGCAGTGAGTCATTTTTTAGGTATTTGATAGAAAAAAGCATCTTGTACTCATAAACAAACAGAATAGTGGATAACAATGACACATTGTTAAACGTGTCATTGGTCACTGCTTACTTTCCTCATTATTTAAGCATTACTCATCCTTAGTATGTCATTTATAAATACAGATATACGTTCTTAGAAAGAACCACTTCTGAGCCTGATCTCCTTACTCCAAGGAGCTTTTCTGAGTTATCATTGTGCCAGAGGAGGAGGGCATCCACTACTTCTTTCATTTCACCTGAGTTCACCTGTGGGAAAGCACAGCGCCGGATACCCTGAATATTTCTTTGAATTCAGGAGGACTTGGGAACTAATCTTGAGTGATTACTGAATTATCTGAATAAAGCCAATGAACCAGAGAAATTCTAAACTCCTAAACATCCCAGAGATGTCTGAATATATGTCTGCACCTTCAGACTCCAGATATGAAGGATCAAACCTGTTTTACCTCCAGTGTTGTGCCAAAAAGTCATCGTCTGACAAAAACTGATTTCCAGTGTCTTTACTTATATTGGTAAATAGACTTTAGTGAACATGATTTAAAAAGGGTATATATCAAATTTAATAATGACCCATTTTTCCAAGTATATTTATAACTCTGTGTTATTGTAACTATATCAAAACCAACCCAGTCCTTTTGGGACACTTAAAATATGTTTAGAGAACTATTATTATATTTGTTGCAATTTCTGCTGTCCTCTTGGCCAGATTACTCTTTAAAAAAGTCATTTTAATGTCAAATGAATGAATAAGAAGTAAAAAAAGCCAAAAAGTGATTGCAGCTTCTACCTTGTGACAGGAATGTTGTTTGTGGCACAAGATGACTCGATATCACTCATGAGGGATACATTTGACATGTTTCACATATTATAGACCAAAAAGTTATCTATAGCAGTTTAAATATGATCAACTGGTTTTTGACAAATACCGGGAATTAGCTTATGGCAGATATGACTTTTTGACACAACACTGGCTAACTGACAAGACCTAGTTATAAGCTAATATTACGGCTGAATATTATTGCACCTAACCTTGGGCTCCAGTATTCTGAAATCCCCACTTCCCCTCTGAGAAACCACATGATTATGTAACAAATATGTCAGCTTACCAAAGAACAGAGGACAGTTTATTTAGGGTGTGACAGCACTTTACCACCTGTGTCCAACATATCGTACACATTTCTGGACTGGAGCACGTACATCCTTAAAAACTCCAGGACTTCATCACAGCCTCTCTCACATCCACTTCACATGTGTAGTTTACAGGAAACTTAAATAACACTGGCTGAATATGTTTGTAGCAGGATAAAATGAGGGTCCCTTATATGATGGGATTTAAACAGGGAGAAAGAAGAAAATGTTGGCATCAGTCCCAACACTTCACTTAATATCAAATTGAGACTCACTTGTGTTTAACCCTGGAATATGTGAACAGATTACTTATTGAGTCCTTTCTCAGTCCATGGGTTGTAAAACCACAATACCCTGCATCTGTAGTAAGAGAAAGCGTTTGTGGCAATAACCATACAGCCTTTGTGAATAAGAAAATGGCTGGCCAGGAATTTTTTTTTTAATTTTTAAAATGTATAGAGCTAAATATGAAACGTGTCTGTGAGTCCTTCAGTCCAAATACTAACCCTGAGCTACCTCTGAGAAACCCACAGTTTACTCCCCAGCTGACTGTCGCGAAAGAGTCGTAAATCACCGGCATTGTAAAACTTTAAATTATTCCAGGGCGTGTTAAAAACAAAACACCAAACAGATGTACTGGATATTAAACGGCATCAAACGACTAAATTAACACAGGGTTACAATTACATTCTACCATCGTCACATCGAGAGTTTATTCATTAATCATCAGAGTTCAACAATGTTACATCCAGTTGAAAACAGCTTCACTAACGCCAGCAAAACAGGCTAACAGTAAATAAGAGCACAAAAACAGCCGTGCTTATCGACAGCTCGACATATCCTCAACAACTCACCTCAGTATGGCTGCCATCGGTCACCTTTTAACCGTCCGTTTTCCAGCCTCTTGCAGAAAATGAACGCTTACGCGGTACACAGTACACATATACAGTATATTGATTTTATTTGGTTTTAGAGTTTAACCTGAAATCTTTGGCTGCTGAGCAGCAGAGCTCAAAGCGTCCCCCTGTAACCATGGTTACGCAGAGGCGTAACAGTGTTCCAACAGTGACGTCACATACTAGAACCTGTGTCAGACTGATACCTGGATCAGTCTGCAACTTTTATTGGCACTTTTCTGCTGAGATCCGGAGCTCGTGGGCCTGGCGGCCTGGGATCAGATGAGTTGCTGTGTTTTTCATGGAGAAAAAATAATTAACATGGAATAATGTCAGTCTCAGATGGAAAAAAAGATGCAAGCAAAAGAGGACAGCAGATTGAGAAGAGATTTCTTCTCAATCTGCTCAATTTTGCTCTGATAGAAATCTTAGTCTTTTTGGGAATTTTTTTTTCCTCCATTAGATTGTTTGTGGACAAATTTGCAAAAATACCAGATTTTACAATCACGGAACAAACTAGAGTAAAGAACAAATTGCCTATTAAACAGTAATTTGGAGTAGAGGGGCAACTTATTCATAGTTCTCTAGAAAGGCTCTTGGTAAAAAAAGGGGACACAGCTGTGACCCCAGAACACACAGATTTTTAAAATAGGGGCAGAATAATCCCCTGATCTGTGCACCGGCTAAAGGGTAGTCTAACCCCTGAGGTCGAAGAAAGAGGCCAGGCTTTCTTTCACATGCCTGGTGGGCGGTGCCACCCCATCACGAGGGTTGGCCAGGGTTTCGGAGCGTCGGGAGACATACACAGAGAGTGCCAAGACAGCAACTGGGATCAAGTGTCATGGCGTTTGGGCTTCGGCTAGGCACTTCAAGAGGATGGATTATATAAGCACAGCAATAAACACGAAAGGATTGCCGGAAATCTAGGAACACCAGACCAACGAGGATAGAAAGGCTCTTGGTAAAAAAGGGGACACAGCTGTGACCCCAGAACACACAGATTTTTAAAATAGGGGCAGAATAATCCCCTGATCTGTGCACCGGCTAAAGGGTAGTCTAATCCCTGCGGTCGAAGAAAGAGGCCAGGCTTTCTTTCACATGCCTGGTGGGCGGTGCCACCCCATCACAAGGGTTGGCCAGGGTCTTAAGATTTCAGGACCACAGCGGCCACAGGGGTGGCGAGAATCCTGGAAGCCCGAGACCGAATGGAACCAACCAGAGAAAGGAGAAGAACAGAGCACAAAGACACCTAGTTGTTGACATTGCAAAGAAGATCAAAAGCTTGTTAGACACAGGTTATAATGGGAGCATAAAAGTAATGAGAGGGACTCTAGGAATAGCTGCAGGATTTTTATGTTATGTAAATTGCCCAAACACAGTGTTCAGGCAGGATATGTGGTACCCGTTAAAGGGGGAGAAGAAACCAGTTCTAAGTTTTAAAGATGAAACGGGTGAACTCTATAGAGGATGTTTCCAAAGGTTGACAAAATAATCTAGGACCTTTTACCAGGAAAAGCTAATTGTATCTTTTGGAGTTTACAGTGTACACTGAGGGAAGTCAGGAATAGTTTTAAACTGGGATTGAAAGAAAATTAAACTGGGATCCTAGTTGAAAAGGGGATGAAGGAAGTAGATTTAGGACAGTTCACAGCCTGGCGTAAACGCAAGGTGCTGTCACACAGCTTGATTTATTTGTTTGATTTATTTTTATGACAAAAATAATAAGGAAACATTGAAAACATACAACCCGTTGAGAGGACAGATAGGGTTGGGCAATTGAAAGGTTTTGTTTTGTTGAGCATAACTTCTTTTGTTATATTTTAGCTTTTAACATGGAACACGACTTTCTGGAGCTTCTCTCCTGATGCTACCCCGTCAAAAAGCCATCTCCATAGAGACTGTGTCAGCTCCCAAACAGACAAAAACAAACTAAAAGCCAGCAATAAACAACTTAAACATAAACAATCACAAAGAAAGAACAATATATAATCCACATCTGAACTAAAGAGTAAAACAGTGAAATGTGGATTATTAAATATTAGGTTTCTCTCCTGAAAGTCTCTGTTATCTCACCCCAACCGGTCGCAGCAGATGGCTGCCCCTCCCTGAGCCTGGTTCTGCTGGAGGTTTCTTCCTGTTAAAAGGGAGTTTTTTCTTCCCATTGTCGCCAAAGTGCTTGCTCAAAGGGGGTCATATGATTGTTGGGTTTTTCTCTATACCTATTAAGAGCCTTGAGGCAACTTTTGTTGTGATTTGGCGCTATATAAATAAAATTGAATTGAATATTAGAAGACTCCTTGGGCATCATTTACTACTATGTGCAAAGACATGTTTTAATGTGTGCAACAAAAAACAACAAACAAATAAATAATTGTATTTATGTAGCACCTTTCTAGACAGAATCACAAAGTGCTGCACATAAGATAAGAAATAATAAAAGGGTGAAACAGTGTCATGGGCTGGGTCTGTGACCCAGTGTTTGAGTTCTTATATATATTTTGGTATTCATTTGTGCCCTAGTTTAGTTCATCTAGTTAATTTCAAGGTTGCTGTTTAGTCCTTTGTTTCTTAGTTGTTTATGTCATCTCCCCCTGTACTAAGTCTCCCTGGTTCGTGCGTCATGTCTGCGTGGTTATGTTTAGTTCAGGTCATGTCTAATCTCCATGTTTCCTGTTTTACTTTGAAAGTCTGTATTCAATGTTAGTGTCTTCAGTTTCACTTCTCCGGTCCTGTCGTTAGGTTCATGTGTGTCAGCTGTGCTCCCATGTGTGGCCACTTCCCCTGATCATCCCCCACCACGATTACCCACACTAACAAGCTGATCTACAATACGGCAGCAGTGATCAGTGAGATGCTTGGCTACAAGTTGAACAGCCACAAGGGGCAGTACCCTCCATGGAGAAGGAGGCTAGAGGGCAAGATCAAAGTAGCACGGAGGGAGGTTAGCCAACTAACGGAGTTGCAGAAAGGTGCGACAAAGAAGGTGCATAAGAAATACAGCAAGCTGTCCATACCTGAGGCCTTGGAAACTGCCAAGCAAAGACTCACAGCCTTGGCCAGCCGCTTGAGGAGGTACTCCAGAGAGATAGAAGGCAGGAGAATAACCCAGCTGTTCTCCACAGAACCAGCAAAGGTGTACTCTCAGTGGCAAGGGAACAATAATAATAAGAGAACAGCACCACCAAGGCTGGAGACGGAGCAATACTGGAAGAGCATATGGGAGAAGGACGCAACCCATAACGGCAATGCTCAGTGGCTAGTGGATCTGAGGGCAGACCACAGCAACCTCCCTTAACAGGGTCCAGTAACCATCACAGTGGCAGATATCCAAGAAAGGGTCTCCAGTATGAAGAGTTGGACAGCGACCAATAACCTGCCTCAGTACTACATGGAAGCTCCTGTCAGGCATCATATCGGCTAAGATGAACAGGCACATGGGTCAATACATGAGCGGGGCACAGAAAGGGATTGGCAAGAATACCAGAGGCGCAAAACACCAGCTACTGGTAGACAGAACAGTCAGCCGAGACTGCAAGACCAGACTGACCAACCTGTGCACTGCCTGGATTGATTACAAGAAGGCCTATGACTCAATGCCCCACAGCTGGATACTGGAATGCCTAGAATTGTACAAGATCAATGGGACCCTAAGAGCCTTCATCAGGAACTCAATGGGGATGTGGCGTACAACACTAGAGGCCAACTCCAAGCCCATAGCACAAGTCACCATCAAGTGCAGGGTCTACCAAGGAGATGCTCTGTCCCCACTGCTGTTCTGCATAGGCCTGAACCCCCTCAGTGAGATCATTAACAAGACTGGCTACGGATACCGACTACGGAACGGAGCAGTTGTCAGCCACCTCCTGTACATGGATGACATCAAGCTGTATGCCAAGAGTGAACGAGACATCGATTCACTGATCCACACTACCAGGCTATACAGCAATGACATTGGAATGTCGTTCGGACTGGAGAAGTGTAGTCGGATGGTAACAAAGAGAGGGAAGGTAGTCAGAACTGAGGGGATTGAACTACCAGAAGGCAACATTGCAGACATAGAGGACAGTTACAAGTACCTGGGGATCCCGCAGGCGAATGGGAACCATGACGAGGCCGCTAGAAAAGCTGCAACCACCAAGTACCTGCAGAGGGTCAGGCAAGTCCTGAGGAGTCAGCTGAATGGTAAGAACAAGATCCGGGCCATCAACACGTACGCCCTGCCCGTGATCAGGTACCCTGCTGGGGTAATAGGCTGGCCAAAGGAGGAGATAGAAGCCACTGACATAAAGACAAGAATCTTTGGGCTGAAGGAGGGACAATACTCGGTGTATAAATGCTCAATCAACAATCATTTATTTCCATACAATTCAACAGTCAGAGCATTACAACGTCCGGACGGGAGAGATGCTACCAGAGGGTCAGGCACATGTCTCAAAATGGTGACGGGTTGCTCAGCTTTTTATAGTCTCTAGTGGCCCCCAGCTAGTCGTAAAAGCCAAAACATCACATTTTTTCCTCTGTTACAGCGCCTAAGTTATGACCTCGGCAGTTGTTTCTCTGCTTTCTGTACGGTGGGGGTGTGGAATGTGGTCTATCTCCCCTGTCTTTAGACACAGAGTCTCCTGCTTACAATCTTCTCTTCATGATTCAACAATTAAGCATGTAACACATTCACAGCAGATCAAGGATACAGAGTGATGCACACTTGTCTAATAAACTAATAAGTGAATATGTTCTTTTAACTCAAAAGTATAATGAGAACTAAACTACATACAGCTCACACACTCTATATTAAAGGGTATAATATGATCTACAGCAGTATTCTAATTCAACTATTTTGATTACATATATAAGGTAACATATAATAACAGAATAATCTAATACTCCTTACCATGCATGGAGGGTTTCACCCCAAGTCCAGCACCCTGAGGCTGTACGCTAAGCGGAAGGAAGGGGGCCGGGGACTGATGAGTGTCAGCACCACAGTCCAGGATGAGACAACGAACATCCAAGAATACATTGGGAAGATGGCCCCAACTGACCGAGTGCTCAGTGAATACCTCAGGCAGCAGAAACCCAAGAAAGAGGAGGGAGACGAGGAACCATCATGGAAGGACAGGCCCCTGCATGGTATGTACCACCGGCAGATAGAGGAGGTGGCTGATATCCAGAAATCCTACCAGTGGCTGGACAAAGCTGGACTGAAAGACAGCACAGAGGCACTAATCATGGCAGCACAAGAACAAGCTCTGAGTACAAGATCCATAGAGGCTGGGGTCTATCACACCAGGCAAGACCCCAGGTGCAGGCTGTGTAAAGATGCCCCAGAGACAATCCAGCACATAACAGCAGGGTGCAAGATGCTAGCAGGCAAGGCATACATGGAAGGCCATAACCAAGTGGCCGGCTTAGTGTACAGGAACATCTGTGCCGAGTATAACCTGGAAGTCCCGAGGTCAAAATGGGAGATGCCCCCAAGGGTGGTGGAGAATGACCGAGCTAAGATCCTGTGGGACTTCCAGATACAGACGGGCAAAATGGTGGTGGCTAACCAACCGGACATAGTGGTGGTAGACAAACAGAAGAAGACGGCCGTAGTGATCGATGTAGCGGTTCCGAATGACAGCAATATCAGGAAGAAGGAACACGAGAAGCTGGAGAAATACCAAGGGCTCAGAGAAGAGCTCGAGAGGATGTGGAGGGTGAAGGTAACGGTGGTCCCCGTGGTAATCGGAGCACTAGGTGCGGTGACTCCCAAGCTAGGCGAGTGGCTCCAGCAGATCCCGGGAATCACATCGGAGATCTCTGTCCAGAAGAGCGCAGTCCTGGGAACAGCTAAGATACTGCGCAGGACCCTCAAGCTCCCAGGCCTCTGGTAGAGGACCCAAGCTTGAAGGATAAACCGCCCGCAGGGGCGTGCTGGGTGTTTTTTTTTATTTTATATATATATATATATATATATATATATATATATATATATATATATATATATATATATATATATATATATATATATATATATATATATATATATATATATATATATATTCAAATAATTAAAAAAAAAACTTAATTTACCTGTTACTACCACACACCCAATCCAATTGTTGGTACTTTCTGGCTTGTGTAGCCACTAGGTAACAAAAGCTCAACACGGCTTCTAGCATCCCGGAGCACTTCTGTTGCGTTTTGGAGTTTGTACGTGCTTTGTCTCTAGGGGCCACTGTAAATATACTTTGATTTATTCACTCAAATAAAATGTAATAAATAAATTATAAAATACAAAAACCAACTATTTACATTTCATACATTTCAACTTTTAATTACTTAAATTTTCAGCTTTTTCCTTTTAAACAAATTCAAAGTGAAACAACACAAAACACTGCAAACCACAACACAATTAAATATAAATTAAAATATGGAAAAAAAAGGGGAAAAAAAGAACACCCAGATCTTTAATTAAGGGAAAGGTTGGCATTTAGAAATATTAATATCACACTCAACTGACTGCGTTTTATCCTCTTTGGTGCCTGTGCATGTTGTTTGTGGAGCTCTATATGATATCGATTCTTGCAGACTCTACACTCTGCCTTTGTTTTGTCAATAGATTGAAATGGTTCCAGACTTTGCTTCTTTTCTTGGTGTCACTCATTTTCTTTACTGTACCTTTCCAATGTGACGGTGTTGTCTCCTGTTGTTGCTCCCGGCTCTCTTTCTTTTTCTCTCCCTCCTGCTCTTGTTGTGTGCTACTGCTGTTGCGAGTGTAACTACCGGCCCGCCCCCTCAGCTCAGCGCTGAGTAGAGGGGCGCAAACGCAAGGCTCTGTTTGCCGTCTCTGCTCAGCGCAAACACAAGGGTGACTTGCAGTATAAAGCGAAAAAAGGTGAAAAGGAGGGCAGGATAAAGAAAAAAAAACCCACGGCTCCCAATAAGGAACCGGCTCGCATCGTTCACTTCAAAGATCCGGCTCTAAGAGCCATTTCGTTCGCGACTGATCCATCACTACTTGAGAGCAAACTGCAGCTGAAGCTTAACCATCATTTCACTGACTGAAGAAACAATTTATGGTAAAGTGAGCCATACACATATGTACATCCACATAGTGGAAATTTGTATTTGTCTTTTATAATTAGTTTTTCTCTGATTTCAGTGTTTATTTGTGTG
>NC_137931.1:5000-40000 GCF_963969265.1 Rhamphochromis sp. 'chilingali' | reverse complement strand
AACACATTTAAATATATATATATATATATGTGTATATATACTAATATGATATCAGTCTTCCTAATGGTATTTCCAGTTGACTCATGTTTTGTATTTAAATGCTATTTTCCCACAGATAAGAAAAAAAAAAAAACAAGAAAAAATCAGGCTCCAATTGGAGTTCACACCTTCCAGACCTAGATGCCTCTCCTTGGAGGAAATATAGCGGTCAAGGTAAGTATTACAGGTAAGTTTTAAATTTTTTTTTTTTTTTTTTTTTTTTTTTTTTGGGAAATGAGACCAACTGTGATAAGTGACTATAATATCATAACATGGTAAGACCCATACAGGTTATCCTAAAATTGTAATTTAAATAAAGTAAATGCTTAAACACTCCTGGCAACACTACTGCAGTAAAACTATCTTTATTGTCACATTCAAGAACAGAGAATAGCAAGTTAACATTCATTGATGTCATCTGAAGTTTAGCCCAAAAGGAGCTTTGGTGTTTAGTTTTCTGATCCACAGGTCCTCATGTCTCCTCCTCTGTCCCTCCGTCCATGATGCACAGGATTGCAGTCCCAGAATACCCAGGGAGTTTGGTAAGTGGATTTGAAAGTGTTTGACTAAGGGAGTATTCAACCTGTTTATCCTAATGCTATACAAGTGTTGTTTCAATCTGTCCAACAGCGTTTGACCCGTTTCCCCGACATATATTAACAAACACTGTTCACAAATGATACCATAAACTATATTTCTACTATTAGGTGTAAAGTTTTCCAGAATTGGAGCTCCAGCACCACCATGTGGGTTGAACAGGTATCGCCCTGCATTTAAAAAATGCTGGTCTAAGCTTTGTGTTCTTCCCTGTCGGTGGCCTCCAAGTCTAGTTCTAACCAACATATCTTTAAGGTTTTTATTTTTCCTGTTGGCCACTATTATTCTACAGTTTTGGAAGGGGGGTGTATCAGTTAGGACTCTATTAAAGTTCATTTTGAAAGTCCTGTTCAAAGGTAAGTATGAGGTAGAGTACATTGTGATCAGCGGTAAAATTTCCTTATCCTCCTCTGTCCCGCCCTGTCCCTGACTAACTACTTGGGGTGAGAGAATGTCTGCCTCTCTGGAACCCAATTCCAATAAGGTCTTACTTTTAATTGTTCTCAGGAACCTTTTTGAATACCCCCTTCGTCTGAGGCTTTGGAACAAAATCATAATGGACTTCTGGAGGTCTGTTTCACGGGAGGAGATTCTGTAAAATCTAATGATCTGCGATTTCACAATTCCCCTGAATGTATGTTTGGGGTGATAGCTAGCTTTGTGAAGAAGTGCATGGGTGTCAGTTGGTTTAAAATATACCCGAGTAAGTATTTTCTTCTGTTGTTCATCTAACTGCTCGAAGAAAACGGTTGTATCTAAGAAGTTGACCTCATTTGCGTCTAATGTATACTTTACTTTAATCGACCCGTGATGATTATTCAACACGCTAATAAACTCATCAAACTCCTCCCTGCTATGTGACCAGGCTCCTATAATATCATCAAGAAACCGAAGATAAAAAAGAGGCTTACATCGGCATTTACTCAACGCACCCGCTTCCCATTCACTCATATAGAGGTTGGCATAAGAGGGAGCATATCTGTGCCCCATTGCAGTTCCTTCCACCTGCAGATATCGATTGCCATTGAACTCAAAGTCATTACACCTCAGGCAAAGTTCTAAAAGTTGTAACACCTCCTCATCCGGTCTCTGAGCATCCGGATTCCTACGAAAGGTGTTTCGTACTGTACTTAAGCCTAAATCCGTATTAATGTTTGTATATAAGCTCTCAATGTCAATTGTAAATAACAGAGCATTGCTGGGTAGCACTAATCGTCTAACAACTTCCAAAAAATGGTAGGTGTCTTTCAAGTAGCTCGGATGTTTAGTAGAGAGAGGACCCAGGAAATGATCTATATACAGGGAGACGTTATAAGTGGCGCTATTGCAGTCAGACACTATAGGTCTGCCCGACGGTACCCGATGTGGTATTGGCCAGCTTTCCGGTTCTTTATGGATTTTAGGTAGCAAATAAAATTGTCTCTCACGAGGGGAAGTAGGTCCAAACAAAAAGTCACGCTGTTTAGCGGTGATATATTTTTTGTAATATAGCCGATTGATGATGGCATAAATCTGACTTTGGGACGTTTTTTGTAAACTCTCCCCAATTGGTCTATAATATTTGGTATTTGCAAGTTGTCTGTGTGCCTCCCTTACATACTGTTGTTTGTCCATGATGACAATTTTACTGCCCTTATCTGCAGGTTTAATCACAATGTTTTTGTTTTCCCGCAGCTCCCTAATTATTTCCCTCTCCTCCTCAACTCGTCCCATCCCTCCATCTATGAACGGAAGAAACTGATGAAAGTTATGGATGTCTGACTGTATGAGTTCCTTCACCTCCCCACTGATCTGTTCCCATGTTGGCTCCCAGTGAGACGGCAAGGTAAACTTTGCCTCTGTATTACCTCTGTTTTTATAATTGGTTTGTGAAAAGTAATCCATAAGTTTGATTCTTCTATGATATAAATGAAGATCTCTCCGTAAACCAAGCCTATCATATGATTTTGGAGTTGGTATGTAGGTTAAGCCCCGTTCTAGTAGGCACACTTGCTTTTCCGTGGGGCAAAATAATTCAGACAGATTCAATACATTACAAGTCGAGTTCCATGATAGATCAGTGGTGTCCAGTGGATATTATCCCCCACAGTATTAAATTGATCACCCGGGAGTGGGTTCAGTACCGGAAATCGTTTAATCGCAAAGTTGTTGATGCTGGTTAGATTCTGTTGTTGTTCTTTTGGAAGCAGAGGTGAGAAATTAATTAAGGGAAAGAAAACGTCGGCATTTGGAAAAACAGATTGTGCCCGTTTGTAGAGCATTCTTAATTGTTTGTTAGAAGTTTTATCTGCATCTTGGTCCTTGTTATTGATTCCGATGGATAAAACTACTAATTTGACATCTGGGTGAATTGGTGTCTTTTCCAGAATCTGGAGAAAGTGGTAAAATGAAGCCCCTGGGTAACTATCAATTTGTATATTATCATTATTGTAAGCTGGTACACGATTTAGATTGGAATCCCCTAGGAACCAAACTGGTCGAGTCCCACGAAATACCCAATCTATGATCTTTCTGCCCTTTCGGGCTTTATGATACGTCGGGCGACACTGGTTAATATTTTCAACCTGTTGGTTCTCGGTGGCTGTCTGTCTCTCTTGTCTGTTTTCTGTTGTTACAGGAGCAGTGCCCCTGGAGGAGCCAAGTTCGGTTGGAGGAGCGGCCAGGTGGTCATTTTTGTGGTCAGATGGGGTCTTCATGCCTTTGTGTTTAGTCACACTGTGGTTTACAGACCCCCCCATCATCATGTTGGAGTTGTTCACCACCAAGTTCGTTAGGCCGCTCACGCTCCTTTCACCAATGGAGTTCAAGTCCATGCTATGTGCTCCCCCAGGGGACGTCCCTGCATCATTAGCTGAGGCCCTGACCGCAGAAGAGAAGGTTTTACTGGTCGTTTGAGACCCCTTGCTGCAGGTTTGTATCTCTGGGCTGTTCTGTAATACCGAGACATTAGAGTATACACTTTTAGACAGATGAAGTGAATTGAACTTGGTTGTAATCACATTTTTCTGTGGATCGGATCTAATTTGTATCTCACTTCTATTTGCTCTATTTGTAGGTTTTTTCAAATTTGTAGTGGATTGGAACAAATCCTCATCAGTCTGAGGGGCCACAGGTCTAACTTCAAGTCCCCCAGGTCTCTCCCCCTCCCCCCCTAAAATCAATTCTGGATGTGAAGTTGAGAGGGGACAAAGAGGCTCGTGAGAAGGAGGCATTGGCACAGGGGGCCTTTCATCTGTTGGTTTTGGATCAAGAGTAAACTCAGTAGACCGCTGGTTGCTATCAGGGAGAACAGGGGAGATAACCCGGTTTGGCAAAATACTCCCGGTGGTATTAAATTGTGGTAGCGGTACATGGTCATCTAGTAAGGGAGTCGATTGTGAATCCCGGGTAGTGGGGTTCCTCATGATCCGAACCTCAGGATACAAGGAGGTTTGATTTAGTTTATTGACTTGACTCAGAGGTGGAAATTCCTCCTCATTTTCTAGGTCTAGTTCCTCCGGTGTTTCCTCTTCCACAGAATCTACAAGTGGTGAGGAAACAGAGATGTCTGAACCCTCCCATTGTTCGATCAATAGGGACCTAGTAGCTCCCAGAGTATCTGTAGCTAATCTAGCTTTATAGCGTTTTATCATCCAGTTTGCTGCCACCTGAAAAGCTGTGTCATCCCATATTGTATATTGATATTCTAACACGATTTTAGCATAATGTTGTTGCAGTATGGAGAGGCTATTCTGTAGCCATGTCTGCGTGTTCAGATTTACTGCCTCCCTGAGTTCCTCCGTGGGGGAGGAAGGTCTAATGAATGCCGTAAGTTTTGTAATCTGTCTAGCCATTCCCTTAGGGGGAGTTTGAGTCAGAGTAGCTTTATCAATGATGTTTTTGTGGTGTACGGCCTGCATTAGCTTGAAATAACTTTTTGCAGTCTGTCTAGTATTTGCACTTAAAGGTTGATATACAGAGTTACGGTTACGTTGTGAGCCTGTATGTCCCCCCTCTCCCTCCCCCCCTGCCCTCTGAAAGTTATTGTGGTGTTTTCTAGCAGGTGGGCCTCCCCTAAACTTCGCTGGAAAGTTGGATTGGGCCCGCTGGAACCTGTAGGAAAAGTCCATAGTCAGTAAATGAGGCTCACCTGTGTTTGGGCCTCGGCTCCATTCCACCCTGGGTCCTCAGCAGTTCTTTTTCCGTCTCTCTCGGTGTTGTGTCCGTGAACTTGTCCAGGTAGAGGGAGTCCCAAGCACTTTGTTTATAAATTAAGTCCTGTTCCTTGTCAAAAGATGACAAAAAGAAGAGAGGAGAAAAGAGGGGGGCCTTCCAGTCCACAGATTCCGGCCTCCGATCAATAAAAGTGTGATTTAAACAGGCTTCTACACCAGGTAAGACCTCACTGACATACTAAAACCAAATTTTTATTAAGGAAATTTAAAAAGGCTCAAAAAGCCAATTGCGGACGAAATTAAGTCCAATAAAACCAATTTTCGAAAAGTCCACAGGGTTGGAATTATATTCCACCCTTTGAGACCAAAAAGTTTAGTCAAAAAGGCTCCGTTTGGGCCCAATACAGCTTTTACCCCTAACGTTTTGCAGCCTGTTGCTGCTTCATCAGAGGGAGTACCAGCGAGGAATGGTCAGGTGTGTTAATGAGGATCCTGGAGGTGGGAGTGAAGTCCCACCCCCAGGAGCTCATTGGTTAGTACCACTCTGGGTGTAATTTAGCTGACCCATCTGCCTGAATGAAAATAATTGTATAAAAAATAAAAAAATAAAAAAGTACAGCCAAAATCAAAATTAATTAATTACTGGGTAGGGGAGTGGGGCCCGTGAGGGAGTCTTGGGGCTGTCGCGGGACAATGGGGAGAACCCGACACCGGGTAATATCCGGAGCAGGAACGTGATCGGGGAGAAAAAATATATATATATAAAAATATATATAAAAAGAAATATGTTTTTTTCAAAAAACAGCAAAATTAAAAAACATGTATAAGATGAAGAGTAACAGTCTATTGAATCCGGGCTGGATTTGGGTGTTTCTGGTGGAGTAGGTACCGTTCATGAATCATTCTGAAAAAAAACAAAAGCAAAATGGGAAGAGGGGAGGAAAAGGGGAGGGGAGAGAGGGAGGAGGAGAGACAAGACCCCTGTTCCTATTATGATGGACCCCTGGTTGAGGTTAGGTAAGGTGCTTTTCGAGTTGGTCTATCTAGACCTTATAACTGTGCATCATGAAATAGGGGATTAAAACTCAGAAGGGGAAGGAGGATTTTTATCCCTAATTCATCTCTGGTTGAGGTTAGGATTCTATGTCCCGATCAGGGTTTGTTCCCTTTAGGTGACTGGAGGAGGAGAGAGGAGAGGTATACACCACTTATCTGATATTCAGATGCCTGGTTAAGGAAAGGGATTATATCGTGTTTTTGGAATATCTACCATTGACTTTATCATTGAATTTGGAAGAATTCCACAGAAAGTGTTCCCTTCCAATTTAGTTCATTGGTGGGAATATGGAAGTTTAGGTTGGACAGGGATTATATTGTGTTTTTGGAATATCTACCATTGACTTTATCATTGAATTTGGAAGAATTCCACAGAAAGTGTTCCCTTCCAATTTTGTTCATTGGTGGGAATATGGAAGTTTAGGTTGGAATCTGAATTCCAACCTAAAATCATTGCAAAAAATGACCACCAGCACGATTAGGGAAAGGTTGGGAAATTTGGAATCCTTCTAAATTCTTTCTCTGGGAGGGGCTCAGAATCCCCAGCTAATTAGTGAAGTATAACTATAATTCCAAAAGTCCACAAAGTCAAAGTTTATTCATATAGCACATTTATAGTGGACTCTTATAAGTACCTGGGTGTTCACCTCAACAATAAACTGGACTGGACTACAAATACAGACGTCCTGTATAAGAAGGGCCAGAGTAGACTCCACCTGCTGAGGAGACTGAGTTCCTTCGGAGTCTGCAGGACTCTGTTAAGGACATTCTATGACACTGTGGTAGCATCTGCCCTTTTCTATGCAGTGGCCTGCTGGGGGGAGTGGAAGCACGGACAGGGACAGGAGCAGGATTGACAAACTGGTGCGGAGGTCTAGCTCCGTGCTGGGATGTCCCCTGGAGTCTGTGGAGGTGGTTGGTGAGGGGAGGATGTTAGTAAAGCCGACATCCATCATGAACAACCCACATCACCCACTGCATGAGTATGTGAGTGGGCTGAGCAGCTCCTTTAGTCAGATACTGAAACACCCTCGCTGCAGGAAGGAGTGCTTTCGCAGATCATTCATCCCAACAGCAGTTAGACTCTATAACTCCTCATTCACGATGTCATAAGTCACTGGACACTGTGAACATCCACGGTCACCACTTCATGCATAATGGATCTTCCATGACCTTCCAAGCTATATAGTTTATGTCTTCCATATTTCCAACTATATCCATAATCACATACTGTGTATGCTACCATTGTATATAGTGTATTATCTTACTTTTTTCATTGATTGTACTTATTTGTATTTTTGTATTTCCTTCATATAGCTGTACCTGAGCTGAGGTGACGCAAAACTTTCCCCGTTGTGGGATCAATAAAGTCTTATCTTATCTTATCTTTTTAAAAAAATTTTATATTCTTTATTTCTACAATATTACTTCACGAAGGTGATTACAGGCATTAATCGACACAATTTACAAGGGAAAAACAAAACAAAACGAAAAAGAAAAAAAAAAACACAAAAAAGCCCAAAGAAAGAAAAAAAAAAAAGCCCAGTCGGGAGTGAGCAATTAGCTAGGTTGGTGGTTTCAAAGCTATTTGAGAGAGAACCATTAACTTTAATTCTTGCGGTGGGGTTAGTATATAATGCCCTCACCGTATCAACAATTCCCTTATGTAAACCGAATTTATCCAAGACTTTGTATAGAAAGTCCCAATTTACAGAGTCGAAGGCTTTTTCTGCATCAATACTCATAAGCATGGCTGTACTCTTAGATGTCTGTATCTGATGTATTACATGAAGAGTTCTACGTATATTATCCTGGGTCTGTCGTCGTCTTATAAACCCCGTTTGATCATTGCTAATCAAGTCAGGTAAAAATTCTTCCATTCTCCTGGCCATTAGCGAAGTAAACAGTCTATAATCTATGTTAAGGACAGAAATAGGTCTATATGAGCCACACTCCATTTTGTCTTTCCCTTCTTTCGGAATAGCCGAGATAATAGCCTCCTTCCAACTCGGTGGAATTTGCGCTGTTTTTAACACCCAGTTAAAAGTAGTGAGTAGTGTAGGGATCAAGTCCTGTTTGAATTCCCGATACCACTCCGGTGTAACCATCGGAGCCTGGTGACTTATTTGATTTCAACCTATTGATGGCATTCATAAGTTCAGCTTCCATCACCTCCGCTATCATCATTTTATTTTGTTCCTCGTTAAGGCTTGGTAGGCATAAAGAGTTCAGTTATCTTATCTTAAAACAAAAACAATTGACCAAGGTGCTGTACAATTAAGATAATCAAAATGAATAAAAACATAAGAAGACATGATAACAGTTAAGAAAAAGAATTATAAAATTAGAAGGTTTGAGTAAGAAATAAGAGAAATAAAAGTAGTACAAACTCATTCTGCCCAACTCATTCTCGTTTTGTTTTTATGTCCACTGACAATTTCATATATTTCCTTCTCTTCCACTGCTTCCGGCGCTCCAAAGTACTTTTAAATCTGGCCCACGAAATCATTTTATATAGATTTATTATTATTCTTTCACATGGCCCGGCGATATGAGGCGCTAATAACAAACTAACTACAGATCCCATAATGTAGCGCTGCAGCCTCCTTGCCGGCTAGGCTACATTTCAGAAGATGTTTTTCATCACAGCAAAATCACAAAGTGAAGCTGTTGTGAAAGCAAATTTTATTTTGGCAGAGGAGAAAGCCAAATCAGCCCATTTTTCACTCTGAGGAGCTGAATGATGAAGGTGTGCGATGTCTTGTGTCCAGACAAAATGCAGATTTTGGCAAATGGCAAATTTGGCAAATGTGAGCCTGAGCAGAAATACGATTGCTGATCAGGTTTGTGAGAAGGTCACTGATTTAAGAACACAGTTGTGTCAAAGAAGCAAAGACATTATTGCACACTCTCTTGCTGTGGATGAATGTACAGACATGATGGACATTGCACAGCTGGCCATCATCTGTGGAGTGGACTACAATTTGCAGGACAAGGACATTAAATCGATGGACTGGACAACAACAGGAAAAGTTTTAAAAATGTCTGTCAAAGTGTAATCGACATGCCCTGGGACAAACGTTTTGGACTTCTAATAGATGGAGTGCCGGTGTTATGAGGTGAAAAAAGTGGAGTAGTCAGCAGGATGTGAGTAAAGATGCAGGAGGAAAACTGTACTGCTTAACAGAATACTGCATCATGAACCAGGAAACGCTGTGTGGTAAAGTCTTGAAAATGGAGAATGTAATCATCACTGTGACGCAAACCATAAATTTTATCTGAGCTAAAAGTTTAAATCACTGTCAATTTCAGTCTTTTATGTGGAAAATAGATTCAGTTTGCAGTTTGCCTTATCATATAGAGGTTCATTGGCTGAGTTGGGGAAAAGTTCTCAACAGTTTTTGAGCTCAGCAAGGAAACCTGTCAGTTCATGGACATGGCATGTATGACGCGATGAAGGCATTTCAAGTGAAGCTGTCACAAATGCACCAGTGCCTTACTTTTTGAACCAAGTCGGCACACTTTGCTGATAAACTGAGCGAACTGCGCACTGAGTTCACTAAATTATTAATTTTTATGTTTAAAAAACAGTGGGTCTTAGTGTGTGTTTTAGTGTGTCAGTAAATTTTTATCTTGTTTGGCCTGCGACCTTAAGTGTGCCTTGAGTTTTTGCACGCTGTGAAATTGAGTTTGACACCCCTGATCTACGATCATCAAAGGCAGCACTGAGGTCTAATAATATTAAAATTGCAAAATCTCTCAAGTCAGTAAAAGTTAAAAGGTCATTAGAAACTTTTAAAATAGCAGTTTCAGTGCTCTGGTGCATTTTAAAACTAGACTGAAATACTTCACCAATGCCATACAAAGGTCTGGAGCTGACGGGGGACAACTTTCTCCAGGACTTTAGAAAGAAAAGGCAGTTTAGAAATTGGTCTGTAGTTGGATAAAACTGCTGGATCCAGGTTATGTTTTTTTAAGAATAGGTTCCACCACAGAATGTTTGAAGTCAGCAGGGACACACACAGACTGAAGACTGCTATTGACAATACAAAGCAAACACATACCCACAGTGTCAAAAACATCATCCAACGACTTTCTTTAAACAGGATGGAACAATATCCAGCGTACATCTTGTGGGTTTCAAATTGCTGACTTCTTCACTCAGTAATGAAAAGGAAAAGGGCTTAAAATGATCAAATGCAATTGAAGCTGCCGTATGAACAGATGACCTGATATCCGCAATCCTATTAATGAAGAATTTCAGTAAGTTTTCACGTTGCTTTCGATGCTGCATGGGGAGCTGCAGTAGGTGGATTAATAACAGACTTAATCATGCTGATATGAGGTTTGTGACAGTTATTAGACACAATCTTATAGAAATACTTTTTGCTGCTCTTAAAGCTTTCTGATAATTTATCAAAGATTCTCTAAGTACATCAAACCATACCTGAAGTCTGTCTTTTTTTCCATTTTCGCTCAGCTTTTCTACACATCTGAGTTCTCTGGTAGCATTATTATACCAAAGCTGGGTTTTAGATTTTAGACAACTGGTTTTGAGTGGAGCAATGAAAATGCTTTAACGAAGCCAAAATCTAAACCCAAATTCCAATAACACACTTGATCATAACAAAACTTTTTTCTTTTTTTCAAGTACACAATCCCAAAATCCAACATTTGCATCTAAAATCCACTAATAAACTCTTTAATACCAAGAGTTATATCTCAGTTCCAAGATCTAAATCTCAAATACCAATAGCTGTGTCATTGTGAAAAATTTTAAAATTAATTGCAAACACCTGATGAGCATCTTTTGATGTACATTTAATAACATATTGCAATAAGGAGAAACCAGAGAAACACGGCCTTGATGTCTTTTATACAAACACACAGACAAAAGTATTCAGCAACATACTTACTACCTACTTGCTCCCTGATAAGGAGGAGCCCTGATATCTGTTTTACATCTCACATGAACTTACAATGCCTCAACTGTGTTGTGTATCTGTGTGTGATAGAGCATAAAGACACATTTATTCTACAGACATATAAATGAGTAAGACTAAGTGACTAACTGAAGTTTACTAATACTAAAGTGATCAATACATAACAAAATAAATGTTCAATTACATTATCAAGGTTCCAAGAACATCTCTAGCGTTTAGCATAATGTCAACAAGAAGCAAGGTTATTATCCTTAATGAAAACTAACGAAATAATGAAAACTAGAAATAAAATAAAAAAATGTTAACAGAAATAGAAATAAAAACAAGACTGGACAACTAACTAAAACTGAAATGACCGTTCACAAAACTAACTAAAATTAACTGAATTTATAGAGAAAATGTGTTCAGTTTTTGTTCACGTGTGTGTGTGTCATACATTAGTCTAGGGCAGGGGTAGGGAACTCCAGGCCTCGAGAGCCAGTGTCCTACAGGTTTTAGATGTGTCCTTGACCTAACACAGCTGATTTAAATGGCTAAATTAGCTCCTCAATATGTTTTGAAGTTCTCCAGAGGCCTGGTAATGAACTAATCATTTGATTCAGGTGTGGCAACCCAGGGTGAGATCTAAAACCTGCAGAACACCGGCTCTCGAGGACTAACGTTTCCTACGCCTGGTCTAGGGGGAAAATGAACTGTAGTTTCCATTTTTTTTCTTGCTTTGTCTCATTATGCCAGCAGGTGGCAAGTACCTCGGTCGAGTCGTCTGTGTTGCCGCTCCATCCACGCGTAGCATCTTGTCAGCAAAAGTCAAGAGAAAGCGCTAGAGTCGAATTTGGGATTTCTCTGAATATGACTGTGTTTTGGATAAAAGCAAGTGTCTTTTAGTGGAAAGAGATAAAAATTTGTGGGACATTTCTAAAGGGCAAAAAATCCCACAAACCTTAAAGTGCACTTGAAAAGTTCACAAAAGAAGGCTAAACTAGCTTATCTTGAGAAGGTAAGTGTGCACGCCCAAGCCCAAGGTTGGTCCATTCAGCCTGTACATACTTATAGTTATAGAATATTCACAACATACTTCATACCGTGTACATTATAACATACCATAATAGACCCATTTCTGTAATATACTCACATATCTATATTATTGCTAATATATATTGTAATATATCTATATCACTAAAGCACTTCTGGATGGATGCAAACTGCATTTCGTTGCCCTGTACCTGTGCATGTGCAATGACAATAAAGTTGAATTCTATTCTATTCTATTCTATTCTATTCTATTCTATTCGCAGCAACATCACAAGCGAGAGGAAGCGTTGGTGAATATGTTTATTGAGATTGGGATATCTACACAACTGTGTGAGCTAATAGTCTGATTGGGGCCGAGATGGATATAGCAAAGCAGAAACTGAAAGAACTAATAAAAGAAGCGAGGAAGCTAACTCTGTGTGTAGATGGCTGGAGCAAAAGGGGATTAACAGGATCTTTCATGGGTGTTTCCACTTGTTTTTACCACCCACCTGGGCCAGGTCCATGATGCTTTGCTTAACGTGCAACGAATGGAGCACCCACATACCAGGGAAGCCATCGCCCGCTGCACTGATCAGACATTAGAAGAGTGGGCTGTAGGGAAAGAGAAGGTGCTGCTCGTTGTAATCAATAATGGGGCCAACATCGTCAAGGCTGTACGGCTTCTTCAGAATCGCATGTAAACTGATTGATACCAACGGTTCTCAGGATGAGCAAAGAGCTGCTGGAAAGGGCCAAGACAAAACTGTGGATATAGTCTGAGTCGGAGGAGTCAGACATTGAGTGTGAGGAATGTGGAACACTTGGTGAGTGTTCCACAGACCTGGGAGCTTGAGGGTCATGCACAGTATCTTAGCTGTTCCCAGGACTGCGCTCTTCTGGACAGAGATGTCCGCTGTTGTTCCTGGGATCTGCTGGAGCCACTCGCCTAGCTTGGGAGTCACCGCACCTAGTGTTCCGATTACCACTGGGACCACTGTCACCTTCACCCTCCACATCTTCTCGAGCTCTTCTCTGAGCCCTTGGTATTTCTCCAGCTTCTCATGTTCCTTCTTCCTGATGTTGCTGTCATTTGGAACTGCTACGTGTATCACTACGGCCATCTGCTTCGTTTGTCTACCACCACTATGTCTGGTTGGTTAGCCACCACCATTTTGTCCGTCTGTATCTGGAAGTCCCAAAGGATCTTAGCTTGGTCATTCTCCACCACCCTTGAGGATATCTCCCATTTTGACAAAGGAGCTTGCAAAGAAAAGCGTCTGGACTTCTTTAAGTTGCTTGAAGACGTTTCACCTCTCATCCGAGAAGCTTCTTCAGTTCTAAGGTCAAATGGTGGAGAGTCCCAGATATAAACCCAGTGGGAGTGACCCCCCACAGAGGGACAAAAGGACCCCCTGATGATCCTCTAATCGCCTGAGCCAAGGTGTGAAACTGGGTGTGGGTCCCAATCAGCCAGAGTTTCGGGTGAGTTCATAGTGAAACCTGGCCCCACCTTATCATGCGAATTCCTGAGATCAGATGACCCAGGATGTGAGTGGGCGTTAAGGCGTCTGGGAAGGGATCTCAAAACTGGATTATAGATGGCAGAGAGTTGGTGTCGTAAACCCCCGCCTCTGTTCAAAGATGGTCGCTCACAGTGGACATAGATGGCTTCTTTCACTCCTCTTTCAAACCATCTGTCCTCTCTGTCCAAAATGTGAACATTGGCATCCTCGAAAGAGTGTCCTTTATCCTTAAGATGCAGATGGACTGCTGAGTCTTGTCCTGTGGAGGTGGCTCTTCTGTGTTGTGCCATGCACTTGTGAAGTGGCTGTTTGGTCTCTCCGATGTAGAGGTCTGGGCATTCCTCGCTGCACTGTACAGCATACACCACATTGTTAAGTCTGTGTTTTGGCGTTTTGTCTTTCGGGTGAACCAGTTTTTGTCTGACCTCCACCACTCTTGGCATACAGCTTGATGTCATCCATGTACAGGAGGTGGCTGACAACTGTTCTGTTCTGTAGTCAGCATCCGTAGCCAGTCTTGTTAATGATCTCACTGAGGGGGTTCAGGCCTATGCAGAACAGCAGAGGGGATAGAGGATCTCATTGGTAGATCCCGCACTTAATGGTGACTTGTGCTGTGAGCTTGAAGTTGGCCTCTAGTGTTGTACGCCACATCCCCATTGAGTTCCTGATGAAGGCTCTTAGGGTCCTGTTGATCTTGTACAATTCTAGGCATTCCAGTATCCAGCTGTTGATTGAGTCATAGGCCTTCTTGTAATCAATCTAGGCAGAGCACAATTTGGTCACAAGAAAAACAATGGTGTGCTTGGTTTCAACGTAACCGACTAATCTTGACTAATCTTTTGTCCAGTATTAAATATTGATTACGTTTCACTCATAGCTATGTGACTCACACTATTAAGAAATAAAATTAATTAAAACAGGTCTGCTTGCAGAAGAGACCTGCAGCACAGAGCTAATGTCCGTAGATTGAGAAATTGTTTTTATCAAATCAAATACATACCTCAAGTGGAAATATAACAATATTTTTAGATTATTGCTTCTATGTCTATAATGTTTACACGTTTTATAATTGTCTGTTTTTTGGGGTTTTTTTAGACATTGAGCTGCAAGAATATGGGGAAAGCAGCAAGTTCCACAGAATGCCGCGCCTAGCACACACTCTCCATCTCACAATGAAAGATGCCATGAAACACCCAACTGCTGATTCAGTCATAACGAAAGCAAGAAATCTGGTACATGTTGTTAGAAAATCATCAGTGACAAATGAAGAAGTGTTTAAAAGGTGTGACAAAAGTCTGATCTGGGATTGTACCACTTGTTGGAACAGTACCAAACCAGAGCTGAACTAAACCAACTACTTGAGAAGCTGGGGATGGATACACTTCTCACAAGTGATTGGACCAAGATGGAGAACCTTGTCAAGTTGTTTGAACCCTTTGTCATTCATACAGACAGTGTTGGGGAGTAACAGAGTACATGTACCGCCGTTACATATTTAAAATACAAAATATGAGTAACTGTATTGTTGCGGGTCAGTATTGTTTGGGTTTTGTTTGACAGCTATGCTCTGTTGTTCCAGGCGGCAGCGTTACGGTTGCCATGGTTACATGGTGACGCACTCTCTCTTTGCGACTGTGTGTTTCCAGGGTGAGAGAGCGCCTTTTTGTTGTTGTTGTGCTAAGCTAAAAGGGAGAGTGTTACAGACTTAGCTCTAAAGAATGTAGACTCATGGGCAGTGTAGTCCTTGCTGCAGGGAGAATGGACTGCCATACCCGTTATGTGTCTGTGAGCGCGAGGAGGGAGAAAAAGGAGAGTGGAAAAGTACAAGCTGTCATTGAGCAGAAACGGGAGCTGGAAGCATGTAAATATAATAATAACCACTGCAGCCAAGAAGAGAGCCTGACGAGCCCAGTTGTAAGTAAGCCATTAAGACTCGACTGTACACCGTGTTTGTATTTTCCTCCGAAACAATAAGTTCTGTTGGAGCAGCCTTTCAATGCCTCTCTCTGTCTCTTGCTAGCAAAGTTGACCCAGACAACAAAGTAAAGCTATGGTGTTGATTTTCCACCTCTTTCGCACAGTTGCTTTTTATTAAAACAACAGTTAAATCATGACTGGAAATCTACCTTTCTTTATAGGTATTTTAACCAATACTAAACTACTGCATGTTTCCATCAATACTTCAACCACCTAAACACATAATTGTACTTATTCCTTAAATTGGACACCCTTTATAAAAAAAACCCAAATGTCTCACAATGTATCATGTCAATATTAATATCCTAAAATAAGAAAGCATTGCATGTGATGTAACAGAGAAAAAAAAATAAACAAAAAAAGGTCAATAGGCATGTTTCGTTTGCTAAATACTTTATTAAAAGACAGTTTCCTATTTACGTTTATATGATTCACAGAAGTTTGTAATTTTTTGCATGATGTGCGTCCTGCACCAGCCAAACGATCTGGGGCGTATCGGAGCCATTTCTGCACTGCTTGTGCAAAGACAAACTCGGACATAGAGTTTGCCCCTAACTGCTGCGTCAGGCTCCAATCAAGGCAAAGCGTCTCACCTATAGACACATTTTAAGAGATGGAATTAGCGTGTCTCATGTCTTAAATGTGTATGCAAGTGCTTGTGTGTTTAATCAACAGGCCGTTGTTATGTATTTAAATCACATCTGACAGCTATTACACTTTATAGTTACAAAGTGTACATAACCTTTATATACTTACCATTGCCTTATTTGCCTCTTGTGATTGAAGAGCTGGCTCTGCATTGTTTAGCTCCTCAATGTTGTGCAAGGGCAAATCCAGAGGCAGTACCCCAGCATCTACCGATTCATTGCAGCCGGTATTGCGGATGGCTCTGACCTCCTCACAGAGTTCGTTAACAGCTCTCGTCAGGTCTGACAGAAAAAGATAATTTTTTTTAAAGTATTTAAGAATACAGACAACTTGTCAAAAGTTTCCTTGTGTCTCACACACAGATATGTACAAAGACACTAGACAGTATTTTATTACCTGGTATTTTCACTCGAGGGGCCTGGGGAAACCATTTTTTTGTGGGCTGCTCATCCTCTGAGTCACTATATGTGTACAGGGGATTTGGTCTAAAGAAAAAAAGTTGAAAAGGGTCATAAGTAATTACAAATGTGCTTTTGGAATATTTTTTCCTAAAGTTACAGTTTGATTTATAACAACACACACAGGAAACGGAGATGTGCAAGAAGGTACAGTATACAAGGAATTTTTGAAGTGCACAAGTGTATACGGCTTTGCATTTATAAAAAGTTTACAAGCTTCCACTTTTTGGACTATATTATGTGGTGATATTGCAGTATGCAAGCACCACAGATATGTATAAAAGACAAGATCATAAATTCTTAGCAATCAAAGATATGTTTGTGAAATAAAAAAAGTTTTACTTGTGCTTTCTTTTATGACTGGTCTGAGTTTCAGCTTCGGACTGAAGGTCAGACATATCACAGTGTTCACTTAGATATTTCTGAAGACTGCGTTCTGCTTCGTGAAATGTGTCTGGAAGTACAAACACAATGTATGGCCAGACATAAATTAGGACACGAAAAACTTGTTATTGTTACATTTATACAATACCAATCCAGATGATACCCACCATGGCCTATTAGAAGTCAGACTGGTGCATAGGTGAGCCATGTTGCACCAGGATGAACTCTCCTCTTTACTGCGTCGTGGATCCTGAATGTGTCTCACGGAGGATATGGAGGCCATGACAATTTCTCCCCATTTATCCATGATCTAGGGACTATTTCTGTACCACCAGTGCTGAACTGCACAATGCACCAGTCTTTCATTTTTATCTTTTTTTTAAAATTTGGAGTCCTTTTTTGCCCTGTCTAGGATAAACAGGAAACAGATAATTACAATATATTTCATAGTCACTACAAAACTTGATCTATTGATTGAACTAAATAATAAATAATAGCTTAAAATGTATATAGGCAACAATTACAAGCAAACCCGTATATGTAAGCATTTAAACACTGAAGATAATAAAATTAACAGTATTTTGTCTAAGTCTGCCATTGTAGGAATTCATGGCACCATGGTTTGGAGTCTTCTCTCACCCCCGTTCTCTGCGGCCTGCTGGAGCGGGGGGGCTAGGAGGAGTTGGCCGTCCAACTGCGGTCTGGAGTGTGGGGCCTCCCTGCTGCTGCGGAGTCGGGGCGGTCTGCCTCTCCCCACCGCAGGGAAAAGGGTAACACCACCTGGGTCTGGGTGCAGTTCCCCCCTCCAGGGGCAAGGGTACCTAGACCCGGTTCGTAGAGTATGCTTGGGGAGTGTGATCGTGTGTACAGCGTCTCTTTATGCACAACCAACATGTCTCCATGTTGGTTGAGTGTGGAGTAAGTGCATATGAGAGCATGAGGGTGGGAATGGATGTTTGTGTCTGTGTGTGCCTGTATGTCTGTGTCTATATGTCAGGTTGGGTATCAGACGCCACCTCTCTGGGGACATCTCAGGCCCTCCAAGGTTTGGAGGCCTATCTCCACCCACCACTTCCCCTGCCAGTGGCGGACTCCCTCAGGTGTCGGTGCGTTGGTGGTTCTTTGTGTCTGGGGGTGGGCGTCCGGGTACACACCGGCTCACTCCTTGGCGGCCGCTTATCGGGGCCTGGAGCCTGGGGCTCGCTCGGGCCACTTCGGAGGTGGGGTGCCCCCGGCCTCTCGGCCTGGGGCTCGGTCACTCAGGCACAGCTGGCTGCCGGCGGAGCTCACGGGCGCGTCACTGCAACTCCCCCTGGCTTCTGCTCCGCGGCTGCTGAGTGAGCCCTCATCTGGGACTCTCCTCAGCTCTTACTGGGACAGTGGCGCGGCTGCCCCTCTGTTGGTCTTCCTTGGTCTCTTGTGTTCTGGGGACCTCTGGATGTCTGGAGTTTTGATCTCCTCCATACCCGCTTCACACCCTGGAGGACGGGGCTGTGGCCCCCCCCACACTCCCTAGCAGATCATTACATGGAGAAACCTTTGGAATGCAAGCATGCTGATCCACACAGGTATGCACACAGGTGTACACACGGGTATTCACATACGCGGACTACAGCTTTCTTGGCTGCTGCCTCAAAGCACATTGTACGCTGTCTATCTTGCGTGCTGCACAATATCGTTTATTATTTAGTATCTACTGATATCTACTGCTAGCTAGTTTATTGTGATGGTGCCGTTTTTTTTATTATGTTGCTCTTTGTTGTTTGCTTTCTCTTCTGTTTTTTTTCTCCATACAGGTGACCCAGGTGTCTTGTTTTTTTTGTTTTTTTTTCTTTCTTTCTTCTCCCCCTTTTCACTGTCTCTTCTCCCCTTTGGTTTTCTTTCTCTCCCTCTCTTTCTTTCATTCTCTCTCCCTGTCCTATCCCCCAGTCATGTCTGTCCCGTTTGTAGCAACTGAAAATAAAATAAATTCATAATTATAATAAAGGTCAATCAAATGGACCAATATGGCAAGGCCATGATGATCCACTTGGTAAAATAAATCCGCTTGGCATCTTTCTTGGCCTTAAGACAACAATTCTGATGGCTAAAGATCCAAACGGGACACAAAAAAAAAAAAAAAAAAAAAAAAAAGGAATTCATGGCACCGAGACAAAAACTTGGCGCACAGTGTGGGTTAGGGTTAGGGGGTTAGGGGTTAGGGTTAGGGTTAGGGTTAGGGTTAGGGGGTTAGGGTTAGGGGTTAGGGTTAGGGTTAGGGTTAGGGTTAGGGTTAGGGTTAGGGTTAGGGTTAGGGTTAGGGGTTAGGGTTAGGGTTAGGGTTAGGGTTAGGGGTTAGGGGGTTAGGGTTAGGGTTAGGGTTAGGGTTAGGGATGTGGAATTGAGTCCGGTCCCGAAAGGGTCCAGACGGTGCTCGGTCCATCCCTCCACCCCTGCCACTTGTCCCCCGCTGGACACGTCTACGGGAAGGCAGCCGCCCTCTCCCGTGACGCACCACCGTCCAGCCTTCTGAGTCCATCCGGGACCCCATGGATTTTTTTCTATCTCTTGATGTCGCCTTTGTTATCTTTATTTAATAATTGTCTTAATGTGCTATTTATTCCAGTTAGATATGTAAATTATGTGTATATGAATTTACAATCACAAACAAGGCGAGAAAAAAAGAAAAAGTAAAAAAAGTAAATGAAATTTGTTTTTAAACCAAAATAGATGAAATTAATAAAATTGTTTAATTTTTAATAAGTGAAAACCAATGAATTAATGTGCCCACTGCCGCGACGTTTCGACCCAAGATAGGTCTTCCTCAGGCTGGGGCACAATGAATAAGCTGGGAATGCACAGAGAGAGAGAGATGTTGCCTCTTCAACGGTCAGCTCCCAAATGAGCTCCTCTCTACTGTGCAGCCTTTTATAGGCTTGGTTTCCAACATGAGTTTTTTTTTCCGAATTTTAGGTTAGGCAATGTATTTTGAAATGGCTGGGATGGTTTTAGACTAAAATGAATGTGTTTTTTAACTTTTGTAATAAAATTGCATGAAATGTATTTTTATTTTGTATATTATGTGAATTTTCAAAAAACTGTATTTTTAAGTGATGTATATGAGATTTTAAATTTGCATTTTTATGTTTTAAATCCAATCGTGTTTTTATGAATTTTTAAGTGACGTATATTAGATTTTAAATTTGCATTTTTATGTGTTAAATCCAATCGTGTTTTTATGAATTTTGGTGAGTTATATAGAGAAATGAGTTTATGATTTGAAAATTGTATTTGTGTTTTTAGCCAAATTGTGTTTTTATGCGTCTTGGAGTTGTGTATTTAATCAACATGTATTTTTAGGGGTTTTAATAAATTTTGATTTAATAACATGGGTTAGGGTTAGGGTAAATAATTGGGTTGGGGCCACAATCATAGTGGTTAGGGTTAGGGCAAAATATGGGGGTTGGGTTAAAATTAAATCGTAGTGGTTAGGGTTAGGGCAAAATATGGGGGTTGGGTTAAAATTAAATCGTGATGGTTAAGGTTAGGGTAGGATATTGGGATGGGGTTAAATCAAACCAACCCGAATAGGTTGGAGTTAGGGTACGGGCTGGGACAGGGACTCCAACCAAATTTTGAGCCCAAATTTTAATTTTGCCCATATTTTGGGTTAACCATTGGTTTTAGAAAGAAGTGCCTAATTACACTTCATATTCAGTCCCCCCGGTTCTCTTGTGTCCAATAATCGTATCCATTTCCTCTCCATTTTCTTCCTCTCTCCTACCGTCCAACTTGAAGTACTTTGCAGTCCTGCTACCCTTAGCGAATGATACCCATGTGAAATGAAATGTTTTACCAAAAGTGTGTGTGTTTCCTTTTTGTGTTTGATGTTATACCTGTGTTGCATCATCCTGGTGGATATTGAGTTTCCGGTTTCTCCAATGTATTGTGTGTCACATCTGGAGCAGAAAATCATGTACACACAATTCACAGTCCGTGGTGTAAAAGTCTGTGGGATCTTAAATATAGTTTTATTGAGCCTATTTTGCACAAAGTCCAATCTAATGAATGTACCGGCCAAGACTGTGGTTTTCTGCAATGGCTGTAAGGGAGCAAGACTTGCCCTCACCAGGTGGTCCTTGAGGTTGCTATTTCTCCTGAATGCCGAGATGACTTGATAACTACTCAGGAGACCCTGGTTTTCCATGATCATCCTGTAGTTATTTTTGAATTTGCAATTCAGTAACCTGTTCCTAGGTGAAAAGGTGGTGATCAGCGGAATCCATTCTTTATTGATACTAGGTCTTTGTATGTGGAAGGTCTTCAGACAATGTCTTAGGAACGACCTTGAGTATCCCCTCTTCCTAAGAGCCCGGAAAAGGGTTCTGACTGCTTCGAAAAAGTCTGCCCTTTGAGTGCAGATCCGATGAAACCTAATGAGTTGTGATTTGACGAGACCTTTATAGGTGTGCCGGGGGTGATAGCTGGATTTAAACAGCAATGAGTGTGTGTCTGTTGTTTTGAAATATACCTTAATGTCCAGTGTTTGTTGGTTGTGAAAAGGCTGTCCCTTGTACACAGTAGTGTCTAAGAAATCAATTGACTGATGATCAAATTCGTATTTAAGCCTAATTGAGGGGTCATGAGTGTCCAGTGTATTAATAAATTTCTTAAAGTCATCCTCTGAGTGGTTCCAAATGCCAAAAATATCGTCTAAATACCTGAGATATGTGAATGGTTTCTTCTCACACTTGTTGAGGGCTGCTTCCTCCCAATCCGCCATGAAAATATTTGCATATGCGGGGGCGAATTTTTTGCCCATCGCAACACCTTTGACCTGGAGGAAGTACTGATTGTTGAATTCAAAATCATTTCGTCCCAGATTTATTTCCAATAGAGTCACAAGTTCCGTATCAGGTCTTTGATGGTCCGGGTATTTGCCAAAAATCTTCCTCACTGCTCTTAAACCAGCTTCTGTTTCAATGTTGGTGTATAAACTGTCTATATCAATGGAAAAGAAGAATGAATTTGGAGGAATTTTTAACCCTTTAACTATTGAAATGAAATGATAAGTGTCTTTTATGTAGGATGGATGTTTTGTTGAGAGTGGATTCAGAAAGTGATCGATGTACTCGGCTGTGGCGTAGGTCTCACTGCCACAATCAGAGACAATTGGTCTCCCAGCCGGTATCCTGAATGGTATTGTCCACTTGTCGGGATCCTTGTGTATCTTGGGTAAGATGTAAAATCGTCTTATCCTGGGTTCCACTTCCCCCCGTAAATATTGTTTCTGCCTGGTGTTGATGAGTTTCTTACTGTACAATCGATCTATCACGTGTTGCACCATAGGCACAGTGTGCAGGTAAATTGGGCTGTCTAATTTCCTATAATAATGTGTATCCTCCAACTGACGCATGGCTTCGAAAATATATTGCTCTCTACTTAAAATGACAACCGCACTTCCCTTGTCTGCGGGCTTAATTACTATGTGTTTGTTTTGTTTTAATTCTGTGAGCGCCTGATTTTCATCTTCCGTTAGATTTCCCTTGTCTTTGTGTATATTTTCATGTTTATGAATTTCCTTATTATCCTGTTTGATCAAAAAATGAACTTCCGGTGGTAGTTTGTGTGGTGGTGGTGTCCAATTTGATGGTGGTGTAAATCGTGGTTTCTCCCGTTTCCCCTTATTTCCAAAATATGTGGCCAATTTTATCTTTCTGTGATAATTTTGTATATCCAATAACAATTGTGTTCTTTGTTTCCTATTGTCTCCCACCGTAGGGATGAACGTTAACCCACGGTTCAGCAGATCCAGTTGCGCTTTGGATAAGCTGAAGTTCTCTGCTACCACCATTACATTCTGTAACAGACGGGGCCTGTCCACCCCGGTCCCCTCCTCCACGAGGCTTAAGGGGATTTTAAGTTTAAATGGGAAACCCAGTGTTCCAGCATTGCTCTCCCTGTTTGTCTAGTCCAATGCAGGTGGTCACCTTCAGTCTGAAAGGACGAACTGGGAAGAGCCGGGATGAAGGGCTGGTTCCTCATGATGTGAGCGTTCAGAATGTGCAAAGTGGTGCGTTCAGCCCACGAAAGCAAAGGAGAATAATTGATCACCGGGACCCAAATTTCGGAATATGGGAAATGCTTTTTTGCAGCTCTGATCGCCCCTTGCAACTGCTTGATTGCAGTCTCTTTGGCCCTCTGCCCTTTGCAGTTAAGGCCAAACGACAAGACTACCTTTTCCACAACCACGTCACTCGTGGATTTCGCCATCAAGGCCTGGGCATGCCTGAAGTTAGCCCCCGGGTAACTGTCCATCTGCAGGTCAGGGATACTGTGTCCCGGAATCCTAGCCAGATTGGAGTCCCCTATGATGAGCCACTTCTTCCTTACACTAAGGCCCCAATCTATCATCTTCCGTTCGGTTCTGACATGTTTTGTCACTCTCAAGATTTGCGGTTTCGGCGTGGAACTGAACAAGTCTTCAGACGTGTTTTGCGGAGAAATTGCTCCTACTGTACTCATCTGGCCCATTTGTTGTTCCATCCCTTGGGATTGCTCCCTGGAACGAGTGTGTGCACTAACCGGTGTCAACATTTCACCTTCCCCAATGTGCACCTGGATTGCTACATCCAGCGGCCAGCTCACTTCGGCTGGCGCTGGCTCTCCACGGCCCCCCTCACCTGGGGAGTCTTGCTGGACCTCCTCAATCTGTAGGAGATCATCCTCTTGTGGAATCACACAAGCATTTTGAAACCCTCCACGTCTCGGTCTTTGCTCTAAGGGTTGCTCGTGTTGTGAAACAGGAGAAGGAGGTACTGCATGTACCATCCCCTCCGTCATGGTACCAATCGTCCGGTGAGGTGAGGGTCGTTGTGCACCGCACAAGGTCTGTGGGTGTGCAGTTTGCACCATTGATGTCTGCTGTTTGGCATCTTGCCTTTCCACCCTGGTGGACTCAACCAACAGGCCATCTCCAGGACCTTGTGCTCCATGCTGTGCAGGCACGTCTCCTTCTCTCTCCCTCCTGGAAGAAATCAGGGCCTCCGCATGGTCCAAGACATCTTGAGTTATGCGGGGCAGGTTCCTGCGGGCCCAGCGCGTGGCCACTTCAAAGGCCGTCTTCCAGTCCGGGACCAAGTCCCCTTCCAAGTCCACTAACAGTTTCTCAAGGCCCGCCATGTAGTGTTCCTCAAGAATCAACAAAGTGTTATAACCCCAATTTGTTGCATTCCCCCAAATGAGATCCACCGTATTTGGTGTGGGAGATGCAGGCTTAATCATTGAGGCCAAAACCTCCACCATCCGAGCAATCATCCGTGGATTAGCTTTCCCCGGTTTGGGGGAAACATTTTGCAGATGGTGAACCATCTTGATCACTGCGTGCAACTTTCGCACCAGCTTTCCAAAAGCAGGGTCTGTGGGTTGCTGCCTAAAGCGGTCCCCAAATCTAGGCTGCCCTTGTTGGTCCCTCGATCCAAATCTGGCATGCATCCCACGTGTCACTGCCGCATACGAACGAGATTGTGGTCCAAGGTAGCGGCTAGAAGTGAAGGGAGGCACTGGCTGGTTAGGGATGTGGAATTGAGTCCGGTCCCGAAAGGGTCCAGACGGTGCTCGGTCCATCCCTCCACCCCTGCCACTTGTCCCCCGCTGGACACGTCTACGGGAAGGCAGCCGCCCTCTCCCGTGACGCACCACCGTCCAGCCTTCTGAGTCCATCCGGGACCCCATGGATTTTTTTCTATCTCTTGATGTCGCCTTTGTTATCTTTATTTAATAATTGTCTTAATGTGCTATTTATTCCAGTTAGATATGTAAATTATGTGTATATGAATTTACAATCACAAACAAGGCGAGAAAAAAAGAAAAAGTAAAAAAAGTAAATGAAATTTGTTTTTAAACCAAAATAGATGAAATTAATAAAATTGTTTAATTTTTAATAAGTGAAAACCAATGAATTAATGTGCCCACTGCCGCGACGTTTCGACCCAAGATAGGTCTTCCTCAGGCTGGGGCACAATGAATAAGCTGGGAATGCACAGAGAGAGAGAGATGTTGCCTCTTCAACGGTCAGCTCCCAAATGAGCTCCTCTCTACTGTGCAGCCTTTTATAGGCTTGGTTTCCAACATGAGTTTTTTTTCCGAATTTTAGGTTAGGCAATGTATTTTGAAATGGCTGGGATGGTTTTAGACTAAAATGAATGTGTTTTTTAACTTTTGTAATAAAATTGCATGAAATGTATTTTTATTTTGTATATTATGTGAATTTTCAAAAAACTGTATTTTTAAGTGATGTATATGAGATTTTAAATTTGCATTTTTATGTTTTAAATCCAATCGTGTTTTTATGAATTTTTAAGTGACGTATATTAGATTTGAAATTTGCATTTTTATGTGTTAAATCCAATCGTGTTTTTATGAATTTTGGTGAGTTATATAGAGAAATGAGTTTATGATTTGAAAATTGTATTTGTGTTTTTAGCCAAATTGTGTTTTTATGCGTCTTGGAGTTGTGTATTTAATCAACATGTATTTTTAGGGGTTTTAATAAATTTTGATTTAATAACATGGGTTAGGGTTAGGGTAAATAATTGGGTTGGGGCCACAATCATAGTGGTTAGGGTTAGGGCAAAATATGGGGGTTGGGTTAAAATTAAATCGTAGTGGTTAGGGTTAGGGCAAAATATGGGGGTTGGGTTAAAATTAAATCGTGATGGTTAAGGTTAGGGTAGGATATTGGGATGGGGTTAAATCAAACCAACCCGAATAGGTTGGAGTTAGGGTACGGGCTGGGACAGGGACTCCAACCAAATTTTGAGCCCAAATTTTAATTTTGCCCATATTTTGGGTTAACCATTGGTTTTAGAAAGAAGTGCCTAATTACACTTCATATTCAGTCCCCCCGGTTCTCTTGTGTCCAATAATCGTATCCATTTCCTCTCCATTTTCTTCCTCTCTCCTACCGTCCAACTTGAAGTACTTTGCAGTCCTGCTACCCTTAGCGAATGATACCCATGTGAAATGAAATGTTTTACCAAAAGTGTGTGTGTTTCCTTTTTGTGTTTGATGTTATACCTGTGTTGCATCATCCTGGTGGATATTGAGTTTCCGGTTTCTCCAATGTATTGTGTGTCACATCTGGAGCAGAAAATCATGTACACACAATTCACAGTCCGTGGTGTAAAAGTCTGTGGGATCTTAAATATAGTTTTATTGAGCCTATTTTGCACAAAGTCCAATCTAATGAATGTACCGGCCAAGACTGTGGTTTTCTGCAATGGCTGTAAGGGAGCAAGACTTGCCCTCACCAGGTGGTCCTTGAGGTTGCTATTTCTCCTGAATGCCGAGATGACTTGATAACTACTCAGGAGACCCTGGTTTTCCATGATCATCCTGTAGTTATTTTTGAATTTGCAATTCAGTAACCTGTTCCTAGGTGAAAAGGTGGTGATCAGCGGAATCCATTCTTTATTGATACTAGGTCTTTGTATGTGGAAGGTCTTCAGACAATGTCTTAGGAACGACCTTGAGTATCCCCTCTTCCTAAGAGCCCGGAAAAGGGTTCTGACTGCTTCGAAAAAGTCTGCCCTTTGAGTGCAGATCCGATGAAACCTAATGAGTTGTGATTTGACGAGACCTTTATAGGTGTGCCGGGGGTGATAGCTGGATTTAAACAGCAATGAGTGTGTGTCTGTTGTTTTGAAATATACCTTAATGTCCAGTGTTTGTTGGTTGTGAAAAGGCTGTCCCTTGTACACAGTAGTGTCTAAGAAATCAATTGACTGATGATCAAATTCGTATTTAAGCCTAATTGAGGGGTCATGAGTGTCCAGTGTATTAATAAATTTCTTAAAGTCATCCTCTGAGTGGTTCCAAATGCCAAAAATATCGTCTAAATACCTGAGATATGTGAATGGTTTCTTCTCACACTTGTTGAGGGCTGCTTCCTCCCAATCCGCCATGAAAATATTTGCATATGCGGGGGCGAATTTTTTGCCCATCGCAACACCTTTGACCTGGAGGAAGTACTGATTGTTGAATTCAAAATCATTTCGTCCCAGATTTATTTCCAATAGAGTCACAAGTTCCGTATCAGGTCTTTGATGGTCCGGGTATTTGCCAAAAATCTTCCTCACTGCTCTTAAACCAGCTTCTGTTTCAATGTTGGTGTATAAACTGTCTATATCAATGGAAAAGAAGAATGAATTTGGAGGAATTTTTAACCCTTTAACTATTGAAATGAAATGATAAGTGTCTTTTATGTAGGATGGATGTTTTGTTGAGAGTGGATTCAGAAAGTGATCGATGTACTCGGCTGTGGCGTAGGTCTCACTGCCACAATCAGAGACAATTGGTCTCCCAGCCGGTATCCTGAATGGTATTGTCCACTTGTCGGGATCCTTGTGTATCTTGGGTAAGATGTAAAATCGTCTTATCCTGGGTTCCACTTCCCCCCGTAAATATTGTTTCTGCCTGGTGTTGATGAGTTTCTTACTGTACAATCGATCTATCACGTGTTGCACCATAGGCACAGTGTGCAGGTAAATTGGGCTGTCTAATTTCCTATAATAATGTGTATCCTCCAACTGACGCATGGCTTCGAAAATATATTGCTCTCTACTTAAAATGACAACCGCACTTCCCTTGTCTGCGGGCTTAATTACTATGTGTTTGTTTTGTTTTAATTCTGTGAGCGCCTGATTTTCATCTTCCGTTAGATTTCCCTTGTCTTTGTGTATATTTTCATGTTTATGAATTTCCTTATTATCCTGTTTGATCAAAAAATGAACTTCCGGTGGTAGTTTGTGTGGTGGTGGTGTCCAATTTGATGGTGGTGTAAATCGTGGTTTCTCCCGTTTCCCCTTATTTCCAAAATATGTGGCCAATTTTATCTTTCTGTGATAATTTTGTATATCCAATAACAATTGTGTTCTTTGTTTCCTATTGTCTCCCACCGTAGGGATGAACGTTAACCCACGGTTCAGCAGATCCAGTTGCGCTTTGGATAAGCTGAAGTTCTCTGCTACCACCATTACATTCTGTAACAGACGGGGCCTGTCCACCCCGGTCCCCTCCTCCACGAGGCTTAAGGGGATTTTAAGTTTAAATGGGAAACCCAGTGTTCCAGCATTGCTCTCCCTGTTTGTCTAGTCCAATGCAGGTGGTCACCTTCAGTCTGAAAGGACGAACTGGGAAGAGCCGGGATGAAGGGCTGGTTCCTCATGATGTGAGCGTTCAGAATGTGCAAAGTGGTGCGTTCAGCCCACGAAAGCAAAGGAGAATAATTGATCACCGGGACCCAAATTTCGGAATATGGGAAATGCTTTTTTGCAGCTCTGATCGCCCCTTGCAACTGCTTGATTGCAGTCACTTTGGCCCTCTGCCCTTTGCAGTTAAGGCCAAACGACAAGACTACCTTTTCCACAACCACGTCACTCGTGGATTTCGCCATCAAGGCCTGGGCATGCCTGAAGTTAGCCCCCGGGTAACTGTCCATCTGCAGGTCAGGGATACTGTGTCCCGGAATCCTAGCCAGATTGGAGTCCCCTATGATGAGCCACTTCTTCCTTACACTAAGGCCCCAATCTATCATCTTCCGTTCGGTTCTGACATGTTTTGTCACTCTCAAGATTTGCGGTTTCGGCGTGGAACTGAACAAGTCTTCAGACGTGTTTTGCGGAGAAATTGCTCCTACTGTACTCATCTGGCCCATTTGTTGTTCCATCCCTTGGGATTGCTCCCTGGAACGAGTGTGTGCACTAACCGGTGTCAACATTTCACCTTCCCCAATGTGCACCTGGATTGCTACATCCAGCGGCCAGCTCACTTCGGCTGGCGCTGGCTCTCCACGGCCCCCCTCACCTGGGGAGTCTTGCTGGACCTCCTCAATCTGTAGGAGATCATCCTCTTGTGGAATCACACAAGCATTTTGAAACCCTCCACGTCTCGGTCTTTGCTCTAAGGGTTGCTCGTGTTGTGAAACAGGAGAAGGAGGTACTGCATGTACCATCCCCTCCGTCATGGTACCAATCGTCCGGTGAGGTGAGGGTCGTTGTGCACCGCACAAGGTCTGTGGGTGTGCAGTTTGCACCATTGATGTCTGCTGTTTGGCATCTTGCCTTTCCACCCTGGTGGACTCAACCAACAGGCCATCTCCAGGACCTTGTGCTCCATGCTGTGCAGGCACGTCTCCTTCTCTCTCCCTCCTGGAAGAAATCAGGGCCTCCGCATGGTCCAAGACATCTTGAGTTATGCGGGGCAGGTTCCTGCGGGCCCAGCGCGTGGCCACTTCAAAGGCCGTCTTCCAGTCCGGGACCAAGTCCCCTTCCAAGTCCACTAACAGTTTCTCAAGGCCCGCCATGTAGTGTTCCTCAAGAATCAACAAAGTGTTATAACCCCAATTTGTTGCATTCCCCCAAATGAGATCCACCGTATTTGGTGTGGGAGATGCAGGCTTAATCATTGAGGCCAAAACCTCCACCATCCGAGCAATCATCCGTGGATTAGCTTTCCCCGGTTTGGGGGAAACATTTTGCAGATGGTGAACCATCTTGATCACTGCGTGCAACTTTCGCACCAGCTTTCCAAAAGCAGGGTCTGTGGGTTGCTGCCTAAAGCGGTCCCCAAATCTAGGCTGCCCTTGTTGGTCCCTCGATCCAAATCTGGCATGCATCCCACGTGTCACTGCCGCATACGAACGAGATTGTGGTCCAAGGTAGCGGCTAGAAGTGAAGGGAGGCACTGGCTGGTTAGGGATGTGGAATTGAGTCCGGTCCCGAAAGGGTCCAGACGGTGCTCGGTCCATCCCTCCACCCCTGCCACTTGTCCCCCGCTGGACACGTCTACGGGAAGGCAGCCGCCCTCTCCCGTGACGCACCACCGTCCAGCCTTCTGAGTCCATCCGGGACCCCATGGATTTTTTTCTATCTCTTGATGTCGCCTTTGTTATCTTTATTTAATAATTGTCTTAATGTGCTATTTATTCCAGTTAGATATGTAAATTATGTGTATATGAATTTACAATCACAAACAAGGCGAGAAAAAAAGAAAAAGTAAAAAAAGTAAATGAAATTTGTTTTTAAACCAAAATAGATGAAATTAATAAAATTGTTTAATTTTTAATAAGTGAAAACCAATGAATTAATGTGCCCACTGCCGCGACGTTTCGACCCAAGATAGGTCTTCCTCAGGCTGGGGCACAATGAATAAGCTGGGAATGCACAGAGAGAGAGAGATGTTGCCTCTTCAACGGTCAGCTCCCAAATGAGCTCCTCTCTACTGTGCAGCCTTTTATAGGCTTGGTTTCCAACATGAGTTTTTTTTCCGAATTTTAGGTTAGGCAATGTATTTTGAAATGGCTGGGATGGTTTTAGACTAAAATGAATGTGTTTTTTAACTTTTGTAATAAAATTGCATGAAATGTATTTTTATTTTGTATATTATGTGAATTTTCAAAAAACTGTATTTTTAAGTGATGTATATGAGATTTTAAATTTGCATTTTTATGTTTTAAATCCAATCGTGTTTTTATGAATTTTTAAGTGACGTATATTAGATTTTAAATTTGCATTTTTATGTGTTAAATCCAATCGTGTTTTTATGAATTTTGGTGAGTTATATAGAGAAATGAGTTTATGATTTGAAAATTGTATTTGTGTTTTTAGCCAAATTGTGTTTTTATGCGTCTTGGAGTTGTGTATTTAATCAACATGTATTTTTAGGGGTTTTAATAAATTTTGATTTAATAACATGGGTTAGGGTTAGGGTAAATAATTGGGTTGGGGCCACAATCATAGTGGTTAGGGTTAGGGCAAAATATGGGGGTTGGGTTAAAATTAAATCGTAGTGGTTAGGGTTAGGGCAAAATATGGGGGTTGGGTTAAAATTAAATCGTGATGGTTAAGGTTAGGGTAGGATATTGGGATGGGGTTAAATCAAACCAACCCGAATAGGTTGGAGTTAGGGTACGGGCTGGGACAGGGACTCCAACCAAATTTTGAGCCCAAATTTTAATTTTGCCCATATTTTGGGTTAACCATTGGTTTTAGAAAGAAGTGCCTAATTACACTTCATATTCAGTCCCCCCGGTTCTCTTGTGTCCAATAATCGTATCCATTTCCTCTCCATTTTCTTCCTCTCTCCTACCGTCCAACTTGAAGTACTTTGCAGTCCTGCTACCCTTAGCGAATGATACCCATGTGAAATGAAATGTTTTACCAAAAGTGTGTGTGTTTCCTTTTTGTGTTTGATGTTATACCTGTGTTGCATCATCCTGGTGGATATTGAGTTTCCGGTTTCTCCAATGTATTGTGTGTCACATCTGGAGCAGAAAATCATGTACACACAATTCACAGTCCGTGGTGTAAAAGTCTGTGGGATCTTAAATATAGTTTTATTGAGCCTATTTTGCACAAAGTCCAATCTAATGAATGTACCGGCCAAGACTGTGGTTTTCTGCAATGGCTGTAAGGGAGCAAGACTTGCCCTCACCAGGTGGTCCTTGAGGTTGCTATTTCTCCTGAATGCCGAGATGACTTGATAACTACTCAGGAGACCCTGGTTTTCCATGATCATCCTGTAGTTATTTTTGAATTTGCAATTCAGTAACCTGTTCCTAGGTGAAAAGGTGGTGATCAGCGGAATCCATTCTTTATTGATACTAGGTCTTTGTATGTGGAAGGTCTTCAGACAATGTCTTAGGAACGACCTTGAGTATCCCCTCTTCCTAAGAGCCCGGAAAAGGGTTCTGACTGCTTCGAAAAAGTCTGCCCTTTGAGTGCAGATCCGATGAAACCTAATGAGTTGTGATTTGACGAGACCTTTATAGGTGTGCCGGGGGTGATAGCTGGATTTAAACAGCAATGAGTGTGTGTCTGTTGTTTTGAAATATACCTTAATGTCCAGTGTTTGTTGGTTGTGAAAAGGCTGTCCCTTGTACACAGTAGTGTCTAAGAAATCAATTGACTGATGATCAAATTCGTATTTAAGCCTAATTGAGGGGTCATGAGTGTCCAGTGTATTAATAAATTTCTTAAAGTCATCCTCTGAGTGGTTCCAAATGCCAAAAATATCGTCTAAATACCTGAGATATGTGAATGGTTTCTTCTCACACTTGTTGAGGGCTGCTTCCTCCCAATCCGCCATGAAAATATTTGCATATGCGGGGGCGAATTTTTTGCCCATCGCAACACCTTTGACCTGGAGGAAGTACTGATTGTTGAATTCAAAATCATTTCGTCCCAGATTTATTTCCAATAGAGTCACAAGTTCCGTATCAGGTCTTTGATGGTCCGGGTATTTGCCAAAAATCTTCCTCACTGCTCTTAAACCAGCTTCTGTTTCAATGTTGGTGTATAAACTGTCTATATCAATGGAAAAGAAGAATGAATTTGGAGGAATTTTTAACCCTTTAACTATTGAAATGAAATGATAAGTGTCTTTTATGTAGGATGGATGTTTTGTTGAGAGTGGATTCAGAAAGTGATCGATGTACTCGGCTGTGGCGTAGGTCTCACTGCCACAATCAGAGACAATTGGTCTCCCAGCCGGTATCCTGAATGGTATTGTCCACTTGTCGGGATCCTTGTGTATCTTGGGTAAGATGTAAAATCGTCTTATCCTGGGTTCCACTTCCCCCCGTAAATATTGTTTCTGCCTGGTGTTGATGAGTTTCTTACTGTACAATCGATCTATCACGTGTTGCACCATAGGCACAGTGTGCAGGTAAATTGGGCTGTCTAATTTCCTATAATAATGTGTATCCTCCAACTGACGCATGGCTTCGAAAATATATTGCTCTCTACTTAAAATGACAACCGCACTTCCCTTGTCTGCGGGCTTAATTACTATGTGTTTGTTTTGTTTTAATTCTGTGAGCGCCTGATTTTCATCTTCCGTTAGATTTCCCTTGTCTTTGTGTATATTTTCATGTTTATGAATTTCCTTATTATCCTGTTTGATCAAAAAATGAACTTCCGGTGGTAGTTTGTGTGGTGGTGGTGTCCAATTTGATGGTGGTGTAAATCGTGGTTTCTCCCGTTTCCCCTTATTTCCAAAATATGTGGCCAATTTTATCTTTCTGTGATAATTTTGTATATCCAATAACAATTGTGTTCTTTGTTTCCTATTGTCTCCCACCGTAGGGATGAACGTTAACCCACGGTTCAGCAGATCCAGTTGCGCTTTGGATAAGCTGAAGTTCTCTGCTACCACCATTACATTCTGTAACAGACGGGGCCTGTCCACCCCGGTCCCCTCCTCCACGAGGCTTAAGGGGATTTTAAGTTTAAATGGGAAACCCAGTGTTCCAGCATTGCTCTCCCTGTTTGTCTAGTCCAATGCAGGTGGTCACCTTCAGTCTGAAAGGACGAACTGGGAAGAGCCGGGATGAAGGGCTGGTTCCTCATGATGTGAGCGTTCAGAATGTGCAAAGTGGTGCGTTCAGCCCACGAAAGCAAAGGAGAATAATTGATCACCGGGACCCAAATTTCGGAATATGGGAAATGCTTTTTTGCAGCTCTGATCGCCCCTTGCAACTGCTTGATTGCAGTCTCTTTGGCCCTCTGCCCTTTGCAGTTAAGGCCAAACGACAAGACTACCTTTTCCACAACCACGTCACTCGTGGATTTCGCCATCAAGGCCTGGGCATGCCTGAAGTTAGCCCCCGGGTAACTGTCCATCTGCAGGTCAGGGATACTGTGTCCCGGAATCCTAGCCAGATTGGAGTCCCCTATGATGAGCCACTTCTTCCTTACACTAAGGCCCCAATCTATCATCTTCCGTTCGGTTCTGACATGTTTTGTCACTCTCAAGATTTGCGGTTTCGGCGTGGAACTGAACAAGTCTTCAGACGTGTTTTGCGGAGAAATTGCTCCTACTGTACTCATCTGGCCCATTTGTTGTTCCATCCCTTGGGATTGCTCCCTGGAACGAGTGTGTGCACTAACCGGTGTCAACATTTCACCTTCCCCAATGTGCACCTGGATTGCTACATCCAGCGGCCAGCTCACTTCGGCTGGCGCTGGCTCTCCACGGCCCCCCTCACCTGGGGAGTCTTGCTGGACCTCCTCAATCTGTAGGAGATCATCCTCTTGTGGAATCACACAAGCATTTTGAAACCCTCCACGTCTCGGTCTTTGCTCTAAGGGTTGCTCGTGTTGTGAAACAGGAGAAGGAGGTACTGCATGTACCATCCCCTCCGTCATGGTACCAATCGTCCGGTGAGGTGAGGGTCGTTGTGCACCGCACAAGGTCTGTGGGTGTGCAGTTTGCACCATTGATGTCTGCTGTTTGGCATCTTGCCTTTCCACCCTGGTGGACTCAACCAACAGGCCATCTCCAGGACCTTGTGCTCCATGCTGTGCAGGCACGTCTCCTTCTCTCTCCCTCCTGGAAGAAATCAGGGCCTCCGCATGGTCCAAGACATCTTGAGTTATGCGGGGCAGGTTCCTGCGGGCCCAGCGCGTGGCCACTTCAAAGGCCGTCTTCCAGTCCGGGACCAAGTCCCCTTCCAAGTCCACTAACAGTTTCTCAAGGCCCGCCATGTAGTGTTCCTCAAGAATCAACAAAGTGTTATAACCCCAATTTGTTGCATTCCCCCAAATGAGATCCACCGTATTTGGTGTGGGAGATGCAGGCTTAATCATTGAGGCCAAAACCTCCACCATCCGAGCAATCATCCGTGGATTAGCTTTCCCCGGTTTGGGGGAAACATTTTGCAGATGGTGAACCATCTTGATCACTGCGTGCAACTTTCGCACCAGCTTTCCAAAAGCAGGGTCTGTGGGTTGCTGCCTAAAGCGGTCCCCAAATCTAGGCTGCCCTTGTTGGTCCCTCGATCCAAATCTGGCATGCATCCCACGTGTCACTGCCGCATACGAACGAGATTGTGGTCCAAGGTAGCGGCTAGAAGTGAAGGGAGGCACTGGCTGGTTAGGGATGTGGAATTGAGTCCGGTCCCGAAAGGGTCCAGACGGTGCTCGGTCCATCCCTCCACCCCTGCCACTTGTCCCCCGCTGGACACGTCTACGGGAAGGCAGCCGCCCTCTCCCGTGACGCACCACCGTCCAGCCTTCTGAGTCCATCCGGGACCCCATGGATTTTTTTCTATCTCTTGATGTCGCCTTTGTTATCTTTATTTAATAATTGTCTTAATGTGCTATTTATTCCAGTTAGATATGTAAATTATGTGTATATGAATTTACAATCACAAACAAGGCGAGA
>NC_137930.1:70033430-70100930 GCF_963969265.1 Rhamphochromis sp. 'chilingali' | reverse complement strand
GCACCGGCGTATGCAAATATATTCATGGCCAATTGGGAAGCAGAAGTGCTCCCGAAGTGTAAAAAGAAGCCGGCCCATTATTTGAGGTATTTGGATGATATTTGGGGGATTTGGACCGGCTCTGAATTGGAATTTACAGAATTTGTACAAACGTTGAATTCCCATGATCCATCAATTCAATTGAAATTTGAAATCAAGAGGGAGGCCATAGACTTTTTGGACACCACGGTGTTCAAAGGGCCGACGTTTAACATCACCCGTAAACTCGATGTCAAAGTTTTCTTCAAAAGTACAGACACGCACGCCCTGTTACACAAATTTAGTTTCCACCCAAAACACACTTTCCGTGGTATCGTTAAGTCCCAGCTTCTCAGATTTCGGCGGATTTGTACCCAACCGACGGACTTTAGAAAGGCAGTAATCACCTTATTTAAGGCATTGCGTGAAAGGGGATATTCCCGATCTTTTTTAAAGAAATGTCTTAAGACCTTTCAGGAGGACAGTGAGAAGGTCAAGGGGGACTTACTCCCACTCATTAGCACATTTTCCTCCAATAGCAGGTATTTTAACAGACACATGAAGAATCATTTTGATGAGGTCATAGGTCAGGCAGCTCTTATCCCAAATTCAAGGGTCATTTCGGCCTTTCAGAGGAACAAGAACTTAGCTGACCTGCTTGTAAGGGCCAGACTTCCACGGCTCGACTCGAGCAAACCGAGGTACTTGGAGGCCCTGTTTACGAAGCTGGAGTTTGTTAGGAATGTCAAGGACAGGACTATTATTTCAGTTACGCAAAGTTTCAGCCCACAAACAAAGAATTGTGTTTATGTTATTTTTTGCTCAAAGTGTGGAATGAAGTACGTGGGTGAAACTAGAAATGATTTGTACAGTAGATTGTACCAACATGTGTATAACATCAGGAAAAAGAAGGAACCTGATGCACCTTTAGTTGTACATTTTCTTAAGCATGGCTGGGATTCGCTGAGAATGGCTGGACTACAACAAGGCATGGATTGGACGGATTGGGAACGAAAAAAGAGGGAGAGATATTGGATTTATACATTGGGAACTAAAGAACCATTGGGACTTAACATAAAATGGAATTAGACTTTTGTTGGGGAAGGTTTTGGTTAATTTCCAACCCTTAATCCCACCCTAACCTCAACCTCTTTAACCCTATTTGTCTCAGTATGTTAATTTAAACCCGATTTAGTTTTGACCCCAATACCCCCCCCCCCCCCCCTTTTTTGTTCTCCAATGTTTTACACTACCCTAGCCCCAACCCAAGCCCCATCCCTAAACCTAACCTCAATGTAAGCCCTATGTTAGTCTAACCCCAGTCCTTTGTCTTATCCTAACCCTAACCCCAGCCCTGTATGTTAGCCCTAACCCTAACCACTTTATCCCCACCTCCTGACCCTCGGTATATATTATTTAATAAAGGGGGAATTAAATTAGTGAGAAATTGGAAAATTGGCTTAAAAATTCTAAAAACCAGGGTTCATAAATTTATCAGCACAATTCATAGGGTTTGCAAGACTATTTACAGTTAAAAATGGATTAAAAAACAAATTGGGAATAAAAACAGTGATTAAATTAATTTGGCTTTAAAATTCATTAACAGTAATTTCATGGAGTGCAAATATGTTATTTTTGGCTAAAAAACAGTTAAAATGTAATGTAGATTAAAAAATAAAGACCAAATTCATTTTTACCGAACCAAAGTTAAAAAAGACGAATGGGATTTTACACAGCCGAGGGGAGAATATAAAAGGCGGAGCTCACACAGGAGCTCATTTTCCACTCGGCACTCGATGAGAGCACATCTCTGCCAGTCCAACTGTTGCCAGCTAACCTAGCTTACAGTTTTCTGTGTGCCACACCTGAAGAAGACCGTGTACGGTCGAAACGTTGTGTTTTTTGTGTTTATTTTTGAATAAACAGTTTTTTTTGGCACACCTTCTTTTGTTGTTTATTTTTTTACGTGACTTTTTCCTTTCCACATTTTGGAAAGCGTTTTTTGTTCGCATTAAAATTAAATAAATATTTTTTGAAGCACATTTAATTTTTTTTGGAAAAAAGAAAAAAGAAAAAAAGACAAAAAAATATTCTGGACGCCATGGACGGTGGCTGGACGGTGGTACGCTATGGCCGCCGCCGCCAACGTGACCGCCAAGTCTTCTGGGACGGGTACGGAGGGCCGCAGGGAGGGATGGACCGTGCACGCTCCTTTTCCTTTCGGAGAAGGGATTATCTTCCCCATCCTAACCCGCCAGTGCCTCCCCCCCGGGTCCCCCGGTACTTTGGTCCCCAAGTCCCATTCCGCTCGTATGCAGCTGTGGTCCGGCAGGGACGTTTCCAACCGGCCAGAAGAGGGAGCTCTTCCAGGACCAGAGAGGATGATGTCATACGTGAAGCGGCAAGTCCCGATTTTGGAAGACTGATTCGTAAGCTGCATGGCATCATAAAGATGGTGCACCATCTCCAGAACGTGGCTCCAGAGCCAGGCAGGCCGGAGCCCAGGATGATTGCTAAGATGGTGGATATCCTAGCTGGGATGATTAAGCCGGCATACCCACGGCGGGATACGACAGACATGATCGTGGGGAATGCAAGAAATTGGGGTCAGATGACCCTCCAGATTTTGATGGAACATTATGAAGGATGCTTGGAGAGGTTTCTGGAAGAACTCTCCAGCATGGACACTCGTGAATGGAGAAAGGCCTTTGAGGTGGCCTCCCGCTGGGCCAAGCGGAACCTAAGACGGATCACGCGGAGCATCATTGACCACGCTGAGGCTCTCATCTCAACTACGCTCGCGGGTGAACCACCTCAGGTTCGTCGGCGGGTAGCGCCAAAGACCTCGGTGGCCACCATGACAGACCGGGCCCCTGCTGCAGCGGCTAGCTGGTCGAGCCCCAATATGGCGGACTGGATGCCATCTCCCCTCGGACAGAGGGAAGTCCAGAGAGGGTCGAGGAGACCCGAAGGGGTGGTTCTTCCTGACGAAGATGTTATTCCTGATGAGGATCTTTTTCTGGAAGACGTGCAGGAGGACCACCTGTCAGACTCTGACCCCGTTTTTCCTCCGGAACGTACAGCCTCCGAGTTGGAGTTGGAGGCCATGTTTGATGAGATGCGAGCAGAGGAGGCACGAGATGAGGCCAGGGCTAGAGCGGAAGCAGAGGCCGAGAGAGAGGCCCAAGCAGCAGAGGAGCGGGGACAATCTTCCCAGCCTTCAACACGGGATGTGCAAGTTCAAGCCCAGGTCCATCGCGACGGCTCTGAGGGTGAGGAGCCGTGGATTGATCTTTCAGGGGATCTGTTTGATGAGGTCGAGAGTTCCAGGGGTCCTCGTTTCCGGGTGAATCGACATCAGAACACCACAAGGAAGATGATTGATTGGAGCTGGGTGGCGAATCGCAAATGGATTTTCTTGGGAGATTCGAACCTCACCAAATTCCCTGACTTCTCCAACACGAACTTGCAGGTGGAGAGCTTTCCGGGGGCGGACTTCCGCCACGCAGAAGCCTTGTTGAGGAAAACGGTACCGCCACAGGGTCTGGTGGTGGAGAAGATGGTCTTGTCCTTTGGGATCAATAGCAGGGCCAACAAGCCTAAGGAAACGACCATCAAGAATGTGCAGGCGGCAGTGAGGGCTGCGAGGACGCGGTTCCCATATGCAGAAATTTGGGTTCCCCAGATTAATTTCTCGGAGAACCTGCCAGCGGATGACAAGTCGAATCTGCAGGTCCTGAATGACTATATCTACCGGAATAGGGTTCACATTCCCCTTTTGGACGAGGACTTGTTCCATACCGAGGAGGATGACATCCATTGGACGGCGGAAACGGGCGAGGCCATGTTTCAACATTGGACGTCCTTTTTAAACTGCAACACCCCCTGAGTCTGGACCAGTATGGGGACGACAGTGGACTGGGCCTTCAAGGTCAGGACGTGGTGGTCTTGGCAAAGAACTTTAGACTCTCGAGGCCACAACGGGAACTGTTGAGAAAAGGACTGTTCTTTGTTCCAGCATTGTACATAGGTAAGAATGAAAAGCTTAAGTTTGAATTTGATATGCAAGCTTACCATAGAAAAGTTAAGTTGGCTACGTATTTTAGAAACTCAAAAAGGAGGGATAAAATGCCTTTCACGGGGCCGTCGGATTGGTCACCGCCTGTGCAGGAGCTTCCACCAGAAGTGGAAACTTTAATTCATAGAGATTTGGAAAAGTTTAAAAGGTGTTATAAACCAATTAGAGAAAAACAGAACATTTCATTGGCAGAAATCAGGGCACTGCGGGAGCTAAAAAACACCAAACATATAGTAATAAAGCCAGCCGATAAAGGCTCGGCGGTTGTAATTTTAAGTCGGGAACAATACACGTTTGAAGTACAACGACAATTACAGGACACCACATATTACAGGAAATTAGACAAACCATTGTATTTGGACACAATCCCTATTGTTAAAAACATACTTAAATCATTGAAGGACAAAAAATTCATTAATTCTAAGCAGTACAAATACCTATTGGGCAGTTCGCAACCTAGGGAGAGGCGGTTTTACATATTGCCGAAAATACACAAAGCTCCAGACAAATGGACCATCCCGTACGAGATCCCCCCGGGGAGACCCATTGTTTCGGATTGCGAGAGCGAGACTTATCGTACAGCGGAATTTCTGGATTTTTATTTGAATCCATTGTCTGTAAAGCATCCCGCATATGTGAAGGACACATATCATTTCATTGACATTGTTAAAAACTTGAAAATAGTTGAGGATTATTATTTTTTCTCCATGGACGTAGACAACTTGTACACTAATATTCCAATTGAGGCGGGAATCGCTACTGTAAGGAATATTTTTCAGAAATTTCCAGATCCTAAAAGGCCTGATCAGGAATTGCTGCAATTGCTAGAAATTAATTTGACAAAGAATGATTTCATGTTTGATGAACAATTTTATTTGCAAGTTAAGGGAACCGCAATGGGCAAGAAATTTGCACCGGCGTATGCAAATATATTCATGGCCAATTGGGAAGCAGAAGTGCTCCCGAAGTGTAAAAAGAAGCCGGCCCATTATTTGAGGTATTTGGATGATATTTGGGGGATTTGGACCGGCTCTGAATTGGAATTTACAGAATTTGTACAAACGTTGAATTCCCATGATCCATCAATTCAATTGAAATTTGAAATCAAGAGGGAGGCCATAGACTTTTTGGACACCACGGTGTTCAAAGGGCCGACGTTTAACATCACCCGTAAACTCGATGTCAAAGTTTTCTTCAAAAGTACAGACACGCACGCCCTGTTACACAAATTTAGTTTCCACCCAAAACACACTTTCCGTGGTATCGTTAAGTCCCAGCTTCTCAGATTTCGGCGGATTTGTACCCAACCGACGGACTTTAGAAAGGCAGTAATCACCTTATTTAAGGCATTGCGTGAAAGGGGATATTCCCGATCTTTTTTAAAGAAATGTCTTAAGACCTTTCAGGAGGACAGTGAGAAGGTCAAGGGGGACTTACTCCCACTCATTAGCACATTTTCCTCCAATAGCAGGTATTTTAACAGACACATGAAGAATCATTTTGATGAGGTCATAGGTCAGGCAGCTCTTATCCCAAATTCAAGGGTCATTTCGGCCTTTCGGAGGAACAAGAACTTAGCTGACCTGCTTGTAAGGGCCAGACTTCCACGGCTCGACTCGAGCAAACCGAGGTACTTGGAGGCCCTGTTTACGAAGCTGGAGTTTGTTAGGAATGTCAAGGACAGGACTATTATTTCAGTTACGCAAAGTTTCAGCCCACAAACAAAGAATTGTGTTTATGTTATTTTTTGCTCAAAGTGTGGAATGAAGTACGTGGGTGAAACTAGAAATGATTTGTACAGTAGATTGTACCAACATGTGTATAACATCAGGAAAAAGAAGGAACCTGATGCACCTTTAGTTGTACATTTTCTTAAGCATGGCTGGGATTCGCTGAGAATGGCTGGACTACAACAAGGCATGGATTGGACGGATTGGGAACGAAAAAAGAGGGAGAGATATTGGATTTATACATTGGGAACTAAAGAACCATTGGGACTTAACATAAAATGGAATTAGACTTTTGTTGGGGAAGGTTTTGGTTAATTTCCAACCCTTAATCCCACCCTAACCTCAACCTCTTTAACCCTATTTGTCTCAGTATGTTAATTTAAACCCGATTTAGTTTTGACCCCAATACCCCCCCCCCCTTTTTTGTTCTCCAATGTTTTACACTACCCTAGCCCCAACCCAAGCCCCATCCCTAAACCTAACCTCAATGTAAGCCCTATGTTAGTCTAACCCCAGTCCTTTGTCTTATCCTAACCCTAACCCCAGCCCTGTATGTTAGCCCTAACCCTAACCACTTTATCCCCACCTCCTGACCCTCGGTATATATTATTTAATAAAGGGGGAATTAAATTAGTGAGAAATTGGAAAATTGGCTTAAAAATTCTAAAAACCAGGGTTCATAAATTTATCAGCACAATTCATAGGGTTTGCAAGACTATTTACAGTTAAAAATGGATTAAAAAACAAATTGGGAATAAAAACAGTGATTAAATTAATTTGGCTTTAAAATTCATTAACAGTAATTTCATGGAGTGCAAATATGTTATTTTTGGCTAAAAAACAGTTAAAATGTAATGTAGATTAAAAAATAAAGACCAAATTCATTTTTACCGAACCAAAGTTAAAAAAGACGAATGGGATTTTACACAGCCGAGGGGAGAATATAAAAGGCGGAGCTCACACAGGAGCTCATTTTCCACTCGGCACTCGATGAGAGCACATCTCTGCCAGTCCAACTGTTGCCAGCTAACCTAGCTTACAGTTTTCTGTGTGCCACACCTGAAGAAGACCGTGTACGGTCGAAACGTTGTGTTTTTTGTGTTTATTTTTGAATAAACAGTTTTTTTTGGCACACCTTCTTTTGTTGTTTATTTTTTTACGTGACTTTTTCCTTTCCACATTTTGGAAAGCGTTTTTTGTTCGCATTAAAATTAAATAAATATTTTTTGAAGCACATTTAATTTTTTTTGGAAAAAAGAAAAAAGAAAAAAAGACAAAAAAATATTCTGGACGCCATGGACGGTGGCTGGACGGTGGTACGCTATGGCCGCCGCCGCCAACGTGACCGCCAAGTCTTCTGGGACGGGTACGGAGGGCCGCAGGGAGGGATGGACCGTGCACGCTCCTTTTCCTTTCGGAGAAGGGATTATCTTCCCCATCCTAACCCTAACCCTAACCCCTAACCCCTAACCCCCTAACCCTAATATTGGGTTTAAAAATGATTTGGGCCTACATTAATTAAGTACATGCTGGGAATTATCATAATTCATGGAGTAAGCATTTTTAAAAACTAATGGGAAAGGGCTATTTAAATAAAACGGCAATTGGGATAAAAAAGACGAATGAAAAATCTAACTGGAGCAGAGGGTATAAAAGGAGCTGCTACACACAGAAAGGGCATTTCGCCTTGAGACACAGAAGGAGCAACATCACAGAGACTAGACAAACACACAGAAGTTTGTTTTGCTTGTTTTTTGTGCCATAGCCTGAAGAAGGCCCTTTTCAGGGCCGAAACGTCGCGGCGGCACATATTGCAATTTGATTTTATTTAATTTAATTTGATTCACTTTATTTTTAATTCATAAATACAAAACTAATACATAACAAAAGAACTAAAAAAACTTTTATTTCATCTTATTTTATTTCCTTCATTACCACTTTTACTTTTTGATTACTTAGATACCAAAGGCGACATTATTACTATATAACAAAGGCGATACCACAATAATAAAAATCAACACATTACATAAGTTGCCAAAAACAACAGGACATTAAAAAGCCCATCGGGCTCGATGGCTTTTTTTGATGATGAGGATGGGTGGACGGTGGTCCGTCGCAGGAGGCGCCAGGGGCGTCCTGGGCGGTCCAACTTCCAGCAGCAACGGGTCACCTGGGGGATGGACCGTGCACGTCCTCCTGCCTTCGAAAGAGGGGGGAGGAGTCAGTCTTCATTCCCTAACCCCTAACCCCTAACCCTGAACAGGGGGCACCAACACCAGTCCCATTGATGGCCCGTGCACTCAGGTTCCGGCATAGCCGGGCCTGCTCTTTCCCCACACCCTAACCAGCCAGTGCCTCATGGGATTGGTGGTGCCCCTGCCCATTGCCTCTCTCCCTCATTGTGGGGAGCCCCCCACCCACTACCTTTTCCTAACCCTAACCCCTTTGCCCCCCTCCCCCCTCCCCTTCTAGCCCTAGCCCTAAGGGACACCTAAAAGCCTAAATAAAGAGAACATAAGACAAGAAAGTCAGAAAAAAACAGAGTACACAAGGAAAGGATTTACAGGAAGGGGGTGCCATAACAGAAAAATACAGAACATAGGACGGGATGTCTAAAAAGAAGGGGGTGCCATTTAAAGAAGTAAAGAATAAAGAAAAGAACAACAGAAAAATAAAGAGAAAGAATAAAGAGCAAGAAAAAGAATAAAGAACAAGAGAAAAACTAAAGAACAACAGAAATACAAAGAGAAAGATAAAGAAAAACAAAGAATAAAGAACAAGTATAAAGAAAAACAGAAATACAAAGAGAAAGATAAAGAAAAACAGAAAGAACAAAGAACAACAGAAAAAGATAGAAAAAGGGAGAGCTAAAGCAGAAAAAACTGAGAACAAGTAAAAACTAAGAAACAGAAAAAGTTAAGAAAAACTGAAATGAAAAACAAGAGTATAAAAGGCCCAGAGTGGCGAAATTGAACACAAGAGCGGGTGGGCCAGCCTGAAGAAGGCTAAATTAAGCCGAAACGTCGCGAATGGCCCAACCCCAGTGCACTACACCCGCTTAAGGGTAATTTTTTGAACAGGGGGCACCAACACCAGTCCCATTGATGGCCCGTGCACTCAGGTTCCGGCATAGCCGGGCCTGCTCTTTCCCCACCCCCTAACTAGGGGTCCATCATAATAGGAACAGGGGCCTTGTCTCTCCTCCTCCCTCTCTCCCCTCCCCCTTTCCCTCCCCTCTTCCTATTTTGCTTTTGTTTTTTTTCAGAATGATTCATGAACGGCACCTACTCCACCAGAAACACCTAAATCCAGCCCGGATTCAATAGACTGTTACTCTTCATCCTATACATGTTTTTTAATTTTGCTGTTTTTTGAAAAAAATATATTTCTTTTTATATATATATATATTTTTTTATATATATATTTTTTTTCTCTCCCTATCACGTTCCTGCTCCGGATATTACCCGGTGTCGGGTTCTCCCCATTGGCCCGCGACAGCCCCAAGACTCCCTCACGGGCCCCACTCCCCCACCCAGTAATTTATTAATCTTGATTTTGGCTGTACTTCTTTACTTTTTATTTTGTATACAATTATTTTCATTCAGGCAGATGGGTCACCTAAATTACACCCAGAGTGGTACTAACCAATGAGCTCCTGGGGGTGGGACTTCACTCCCACCTCCAGGATCCTCATTAACACACCTGACCATTTCTCGCTGGTATTCCCTCTGATGAAGCAGCAACAGGCTGCGAAACGTTAGGGGAAAAGTTGTATTGGGCCCAAACGGAGCCTTTTTGTTCAAACTTTTTGGTCTCAAAGGGTGGAATATGATTCCAACCCTGTGGACTTTTTGAGAATTGGTTTTATTGGACTTAATTCCGTCCGCAATTGGCCTTTTGAGCCTTTTTAAATTTCCTTAATAAAAATTTGGTTTTAGTATGTCAGTGAGGTCTTACCTGGTATAGAAGCCTGTTTAAATCACACTTTTATTGATCGGAGGTCGGAATCTGTGGACTGGAAGGCCCCCCTCGTTTCTCCTCTCTTCTTTTTGTCATTTTCTGACAAGGAACAGGATTTATCTATGAACAAAGTGCTTGGGACTCCTTCTACCCGAATAAGTTCACGGATACAACACCGAGAGAGACGGACAAAGAACTGCTGAGGACCCAGGGTGGAGTGGAGCCGGGGCCCAAATACAGGTGAGCCTCATTTACTGACGATGGATTTTTCCTCCAGGTTCCAGCGGGCCCAATCCAACTTTCCAGCGAAGTTTAGGGGAGGCCCATCTGCTAGAAAACACCATAATAACTTTCAGAGGCCAGGGGGGGAGGGAGAGGGGGGACATACAGGTTCACAACGCAACCGTAACTCTGTATATCAACCATTAAGTCCAAATACTAGACAGACTGCAAAAAGTTATTTCAAGCTAATGCAGGCCGTACACCACAAAAACATCATTGATAAAGCAATCCTGACCCAAACTCCCCCTAAGGGAATGGCTAGACAAATTATAAAACTTACGGCCTTTATCAGACCTTCCTCCCCCACGGAGGAACTCAGGGAGGCAGTAAAGCTTAATACGCAGACATGGCTACAGAATAGCCTTTCCATACTGCAACAACATTATGATAAAATTGTGTTGGAATATCAGTACACAATATGGGATGATACAGCTTTTCAGGTGGCAGCAAACTGGATGACAAAACGTTACAAAGCTAGATTAGCTACAGATACTCTGGGAGCTACTAGGTCCCTATTGATCGAGCAATGGGAGGGTTCAGACATCTCTGTTTCCTCACCACTTGTAGATTCTGTGGAAGAGGAAACACCGGAAGAACTAGACTTAGAAAATGAGGAGGAATTTCCACCTCTGAGTCAAGTTAATAAACTAAACAAAACCTCCTTGTATCCTGAGGTCCGGATCATGAAGAACCCCACTACTCGGGATTCACAATCGACTCCCTTACTAGACGACCATATGCCGCTACCACAATTTAATACCACCGGGAGTATTTTGCCAAACCGGGTCATCTCCCCTGTTCTCCCAGATAGCAACCAGCAGTCTACTGAGTTTATTCCAGATCCATTGTTTTAGCTTTAAAACATGCAAAATCCATGTTTAAAAATTATAAATAAAAGCACCAAAAATGAATAAGCAACAAAAAAATTAAAAAACCATCAAAAAAATACCAAAAAAATATTTAAAATCATTTCATAAAATACTAAAAACAATTTAAAACACAGTTTTATCTAAAACATTCAGTGTGGTTAAAAAGGATTAAAAAACGTTAAAAACAATTTTGTATTATTTGACTATATACATATTTTCTATTTTCTCTATTTTTTCATTATTGTAGGCAAGGCTGCATAACTTTAAAACGTCAGTTCATTGAAAACTGCATTTTTAGTTTAGTTCGTCAGAGGCTATATAAGGAGAGGAGTGCAGAACACCCTCATTCTTTCCCTGACAGCCAAAGGAGCAACATCTCCAGATTATTCACAGCAGCCACTTTTTCTGTTTGTACCGCGTGTGCCCTGGCCTGAAGAAGACCCTGTGGGGTCGAAACGTTGCCCCGGGCACACTACCATTGGGCCTATTTTGAATTTATTAATTTTTTTATTTTATTTTATTTTACATTAAAAAAACAGTTTTTTCTTTTTTCATTTTCCTTTTTTGCACTACAAATTAGATACGTTATCATTTATACCTACATTCATAAATAACAAACAAACAATTTTATTAAACTATAATACCAAAGGCTGCATCATCCACACAAAACTTTATTATTAGATAACAAAGGCTTCATCACAGACAAAACAAAACTAACAACACAATACGACAACACAAAATGGTCTGCCTGGATGAGGACCAGGATTGGATCCCTGTACGGTACCGGGGACGGCGTCTAGCGCCTGGTGGCCGTAACAGGCAGTGGAGTAGCAGGAGGGCCCAGGGGAAGGACCGTGCACCTCAGCGTCCCTTCGGGGACCGGAACACTTTTCCTCTCCCTAACCTTTCCCCTTTCCCCTAATAACCCCAATTGGCTTTATGTCCAACCCTAATTTCAGGTTGGAATATTTAAATATTTTAATCTTATGTAAAGGGGTTGAACTAATGACAGTAAATTCATTATTGTAACGTCAAAGTATAAATATAAAATTATACACTCAAATATTAAGTAAGTACTCACACTAATAAATAAATAAATAAATAAGTTTAAATAGTGTATAATTTCAGTTCATGTTGTATAATTCATTGTAGTATAATGTCAAGCCCTAATTTTAAAAGGACACAGGGAAACTGGAAAAACATTTAAAAAGAATGGTTTAAAACGCACTACAGACCAGAGGGTATAAAAGGAGCGCAGGCAGGAGAGAGAGCTCATTCTGCTTTCGACAGCCAAACAGTGCACATCTCCAGCAGCCAGCCATTGTTTTGAGCGCTTGGATTTTTGTTGGTTTTATTTTCTTTCATGCCTCACAGGCCTGAGGAAGACCTTTTAAGGTCGAAACGTTGCCTGAGGCACGTTTGATTTTTTTCAACCGGAAAACACGGTTTTTTGTTTTTAGGGATTTTCAAGCCCCTGTGCTCTCTTTTAGTTGTTTGCAGAATTTTTTATTTTTGTTTATACTAAACAACCGAATACACGGTTTTCTTTTAAGGGATTTTTAAGCCTTCGGGCTCTCTTTTCGTTGTTTGGGACCGAATTTACGGTGTTTTATTTTAAGGGATTTTGAAGCCTTTGGGCTCTCTTTTAGTTGTTTAAAAACAATTTTGTTTTATTTCATTTATATTTAAAATAGTAAATTAAAAACCACTCGTCATGGCGGACGAGTGGCAAGTAGTCCGCTACGGAAGACGACGCCAACGTCTCTTCCTTGAGAACCCAGACAGGGATCGGGGGTTCTCCCGTGGGATGGCCCATGCACCTTCCTTCTACCCTCGTAGGAGGAATCAATTCCCCTACCCCATCTTACCTTCTCCTAACCCCTAACCCTATACTTATTTTCCACCCTAATTTACGTATAAATTCTTTACAAATCCTACCATGTGAATTCATGGATTTTTTTTTCACATTCTGTCTCTCACAGTTGAAGTGTACCTCTGGTGCAAATTACTGACCCCTGTCATCATTTTAAGTGGGGGAACTTGCAGAATCGGTGGCTGACTAAATACTTTTTTGCCCCACTGTATGTATGTGTATATATATATATATATATATATATATATATATATATATATATATTATATATATATATATATACAGCACCACCAAGGCTGGAGACGGAGCAATACTGGAAGAGCATATGGGAGAAGGATGCAACCCATAACGGCAATGCTCAGTGGCTAGAGGATCTGAGGGCAGACCACAGCGACCTCCCTGAACAGGGTCCAGTAACCATCACAGTGGCAGATATCCAAGAAAGGGTCTCCAGTATGAAGAGTTGGACAGCACCAGGGCCCGACATAGTTCACGCCTACTGGCTGAAGAAGCTGACTGCACTCCACGAGCGTCTGGCAGCACAAATGAACCAGCTGCTAGTTAACGAGAGACACCCGGAATGGCTAACTGAAGGCCGGACGGTCCTGATCCCCAAGGACCCCAAGAAGGGACCGGTCCCCTCCAACTACCGACCAATAACCTGCCTCAGTACTACATGGAAGCTCCTGTCAGGCATCATATCGGCTAAGATGAACAGGCACATGGGTCAATACATGAGCGGGACAGAAAGGAATTGGCAAGAATACCAGAGGCGCAAAACACCAGCTACTGGTAGACAGAACAATCAGCCGAGACTGCAAGACCAGACTGACCAACCTGTGCACTGCCTGGATTGATTACAAGAAGGCCTATGACTCAATGCCCCACAGCTGGATACTGGAATGCCTAGAATTGTACAAGATCAATGGGACCCTAAGAGCCTTCATCAGGAACTCAATGGGGATGTGGCGTACAATACTAGAGGCCAACTCCAAGCCCATAGCACAAGTCACCATCAAGTGCGGGATCTACCAAGGAGATGCTCTGTCCCCACTGCTGTTCTGCATAGGCCTGAACCCCCTCAGTGAGATCATTAACAAGACTGGCTACGGATACCGACTACGGAACGGAGCAGTTGTCAGCCACCTCCTGTACATGGATGACATCAAGCTGTATGCCAAGAGTGAACGAGACATCGATTCACTGATCCACACTACCAGGCTATACAGCAATGACATTGGAATGTCGTTCGGACTGGAGAAGTGTAGTTGGATGGTAACAAAGAGAGGGAAGGTAGTCAGAACTGAGGGGATTGAACTACCAGAAGGCAACATTGCAGACATAGAGGACAGTTACAAGTACTTGGGGATCCCGCAGGCGAATGGGAACCATGAAGAGGCCGCTAGAAAAGCTGCAACCACCAAGTACCTGCAGAGGGTCAGGCAAGTCCTGAGGAGTCAGCTGAATGGTAAGAACAAGATCCGGGCCATCAACACGTACGCCCTGCCCGTGATCAGGTACCCTGCTGGGGTAATAGGCTGGCCAAAGGAGGAGATAGAAGCCACTGACATAAAGACAAGAAAGCTCCTTACCATGCATGGAGGGTTTCACCCCAAGTCCAGCACCCTGAGGCTGTACGCTAAGCGGAAGGAAGGGGGCCGGGGACTGGTGAGTGTCAGCACCACAGTCCAGGATGAGACAACGAACATCCAAGAATACATTGGGAAGATGGCCCCAACTGACCGAGTGCTCAGTGAATACCTCAGGCAGCAGAAACCCAAGAAAGAGGAGGGAGACGAGGAACCATCATGGAAGGACAGGGCCCTGCACGGTATGTACCACCGGCAGATAGAGGAGGTGGCTGATATCCACAAATCCTACCAGTGGCTGGACAAAGCTGGACTGAAAGACAGCACAGAGGCACTAATCATGGCAGCACAAGAACAAGCTCTGAGCACAAGATCCATAGAGGCTGGGGTCTATCACACCAGGCAAGACCCCAGGTGCAGGCTGTGTAAAGATGCCCCAGAGACAATCCAGCACATAACAGCAGGGTGCAAGATGCTAGCAGGCAAGGCATACATGGAACGCCATAACCAAGTGGCCGGCATAGTGTACAGGAACATCTGTGCCGAGTATAACCTGGAAGTCCCGAGGTCAAAATGGGAGATGCCCCCAAGGGTGGTGGAGAATGACCGAGCTAAGATCCTGTGGGACTTCCAGATACAGACGGACAAAATGGTGGTGGCTAACCAACCGGACATAGTGGTGGTAGACAAACAGAAGAAGACGGCCGTAGTGATCGATGTAGCGGTTCCGAATGACAGCAATATCAGGAAGAAGGAACACGAGAAGCTGAAGAAATACCAAGGGCTCAGAGAAGAGCTCGAGAGGATGTGGAGGGTGAAGGTAACGGTGGTCCCCGTGGTAATCGGAGCACTAGGTGTGGTGACCCCCAAGCTAGGCGAGTGGCTCCAGCAGATCCCGGGAATAACATCGGAGATCTCTGTCCAGAAGAGCGCAGTCCTGGGAACAGCTAAGATACTGCGCAGGACCCTCAAGCTCCCAGGCCTCTGGTAGAGGACCCGAGCTTGAAGGATAAACCGCCCGCAGGGGCGTGCTGGGTGTTTTTATATATGTGTGTGTGTGTGTGTATATATATATATATATATATATATATATATATATATATATATATATATATATATATATATATATATATATGTATATACATATATATGTATATATATATATATATATATATGTATATGCATATATATACATATATATATGTGTATATACATATATATGTGTATATACATATATATGTGTATATACATATATATGTGTATATACATATATATGTATATATATATGTATATATACATATATATGTGTATATACATATATATGTGTATATACATATATATGTATATATACATATATATGTATATATACGTATATAAATATGTATATATACATGTGTATATATATATGTATATATATGTATATGTATATATACATATACATGTATATATACATATACATATACATGTATATATACATATACATGTGTATATATATATATATATGTATATATACATGTATATATACATGTATATGTATATATACATGTATGTGTGTGTGTATATATATGTGTGTGTGTATATATGTGTGTATATATATATATATATATATATATATATATATATATATATATATATATATATGTGTGTGTATGTTTGTTTACTTAGGAAAATGAAGAAAGGTTGATTGTATTTCGGTAACTGCAAGTACTGTTGTTTTCTTTTTTCAATAAAAATATATTCTTTTTTTTCTTTTTGTGTCCCGTTTGGATCTTTAGCCATCAGAATTGTTGTCTTAAGGCCAAGAAAGATGCCAAGCGGATTTATTTTACCAAGCGGATCATCATGGCCTTGCCATATTGGTCCATTTGATTGACCTTTATTATAATTATGAATTTATTTTATTTTCAGTTGCTACAAATGGGACAGACATGACTGGAGGATAGGACAGGGAGAAAGAATGAAAGAAAGAGAGGGAGAGAAAGAAAACCAAAGGGGAGAAGAGACGGTGAGAAGGGGGGGAAGAAAGAAAAAAAACCAAAAAAAAAACCAAACAAAACACCTGGATCACCTGTATGGAGAAAAAAAACAGAAGAGAAAGCAAACAACAAAGAGCAACATAATAAAAAAAAACAGCACCATCACAATAAACTAGCTAGCAGTAGATATCAGTAGATACTAAATAATAAACGATATTGTGCAGCACGCAAGATAGACAGCGCACAATGTGCTTTGAGGCAGCAGCCAAGAAAGCTGTAGTCCGCGTCTGTGAATATCTGTGTGTACACCTGTGTGCATACCTGTGTGGATCAGCATGCTTGTATTCCAAAGGTTTCTCCATGTAACGATCTGCTAGGGAGTGTGGGGAGCCACAGCCCCGTCCTCCAGGGTATGAAGCAGGTATGGAGGAGATCAAAACTCCAGACATCCAGAGGCCCCCAGAACACAAGAGACCAAGGAAGACCAACAGAGGGGCAGCCGCGCCACTGTCCCAGTAAGAGCTGAGGAGAGTCCCAGATGAGGGCTCACTCAGCAGCCGCGGAGCAGAAGCCAGGGGGAGTTGCAGTGACGTGCCCTTGAGCTCCGCCAGCAGCCAGCTGTGCCTGAGTGACCGAGCCCCAGGCCGAGAGGCCGGGGGCACCCCACCTCCGAAGTGGCCCGAGCGAGCCCCAGGCTCCAGGCCCCGATAAGCGGCCGCCAAGGAGTGAGCCGGTGTGTACCCGGACGCCCATCCCCAGACACAAAGAACCACCAACGCACCGATACCTGAGGGAGTCCGCCACTGGCAGGGGAAGTGGTGGTGGGTGGAGATAGGCCTCCAAACCTTGGAGGGCCTGAGATGTCCCCAGAGAGGTGGCGTCTGATACCCAACCTGACATATAGACACAGACATACAGGCACACACAGACACAAACATCCATTCCCACCCTCATGCTCTCATATGCACTTACTCCACACTCAACCAACGTGGAGACAGACATAAAGAGACGCTGTACACACGATCACACTCCCCAAGCATACTCTACGAACCGGGTCTAGGTACCCTTGCCCCTGGAGGGGGGAACTGCACCCAGACCCAGGTGGTGTTACCCTTTTCCCTGCGGTGGGGGGAGGCAGACCGCCCCGACTCCGTAGCAACAGGGAGGCCCCACACTCCAGACCACAGTCGGACGGCCAACTCCTCCTAGCCCCCCCGCTCCAGCAGGCCGCAGAGAATGGGGGTGAGAGAAGACTCCAAACCTCCCTCCACCCGCTCATTGTAGTGTTGATGCATGTGTGTTCTAAGGTGCAATTAAAACCCAAGAGGGCATGGAGCTACCTGCCAATAAAAATATTTTCAAAAAAAAAAAAAAAATATTAGCCGAACATCATGAAGTCTGTATGTGTTTCACAGTGTCGAACAACCTTTGTACAGTTAAAGCCAGCAATTACTACATGACGGAAACACCAACGTTATTTCTTTTATGCGTTTATACACAGGTCACGCTGATTACTGAACAAAAACCCAAAGATCAGCTGTTAATGGAATTTATTTGCTCTCTCTCCTCCTTAAACATGTTTTTAATGTTAGTTATAATTCAGAATTGGCGACGGAAACACGTAGGACACATAAGAACATCAGGAAATAAAACCCTGATAAATATAACCTCAGTAAAAGAAGCCAGCGGGGGTTATTACAGCTGTGTACCGGGGCCTGCGCTTTGTTGGTGGTAATAACAGCTCGATTGCTTGCGAGGCGAGCGGGTCTATCCCATGCTTTGCCGTAAGACTGGGCAGACATCTCCGAAATCATCGAAGCACTTTTGCAAAGAGGCTGTATCGTGACAAACCGACCAGACACATGAAGATTAAACCACTACATTCTCAGCTAAAAAAATATTAAAACGGTATTTGGTGACACACAAACAGGGTTTTTCAAAGTTCAGTTCTGTTAGTTTCCACATGCCGGTTGTTGTGTGCTAAAAACAATGGCCACCAGGCCAAAGCAATGGTTTTGACTCGATCAGCGTTAACCCCGCCCCCTGAGTTTGATGGGTGAGGTTGACAGATAAAATTATTTCATGGTGAGACCTGAAGGAGTCAACTGTGCCAAAATGAATTAATTAAATACACCATTAAATAATTATTTAAATGTGGCAATAATTAATTAAAATGTGAAATAAATAAATAATTAATTAAATGTGTCATTAATTAATTAAATATGTCAATAATTAATTAATTTCATGTGTCGTAAATATTTATGTAATTAATTATTTCCGATTTTAATTAATTATTGCCACATTTAATTAATTATTTAATGGTGTATTTAATTAATTCATTATGGCAGTCCTGGCGTTCCATAGTATACAGGGTGTAGTTTGTTTTTATTTTTGCCCAAGCCCAGGCTGTATGTAATTATGCTAATCACACACAAATTTTAAAAACAAATGCCTCATTTTGCATAGCTTCCACCTCAAGTCACCAAAGTAGATCTGACAGACCGGGGCATGAACACAGGACATCTTAGGGTGTCCTCTGGTGTCTGGCACCAGGATCCTTTGGGTGGTTTGCATGGTGGGGACACTTTCTAGTGGAACCCATGGATGCTTAGCAGTTCATACAGTCGGTTGGAGCACTTTATCCTGTAGAAGATGACATTACCATAGGAGGTGCAACAATCTTTAGGTGGATATTAATTTACGTCAAATATTAACCCACATGAACCAGTACACAATGTTTTCCAGCACTAGATAATCAATGTTTTTATATCAAAGTATATACTCTGAACTTTATTTATTACAAAAACAGGACCGACATTTGATTAAAAAATATATTCGTGTACACGACACTTGGGTAACCAAGGAAGTTAACTCTGAGATTTTTGAAAAAGAAAGATGAGGTTATAAACTGTTTGAGACAGACCAATCTTTTCCTTCGGTACAGTTAAAACAGTGTAAAAGTATAAGCAGAGTGCAGATTAATACCAAAACACATTTTGATATTTCAAAATATTTCAATATTTCTCCTGTTAGGTTTTTTGCACCTGTTCAGGCAGGGAACCCTTCAACCTTTTTTTTAAACATCTGTAGAGTAGGAGCTCCACCCTGCTCTGATGAACCAGGGCTGAAAGGGGGAAGCCTTGCAAACGTTAAAGATCGTACTTGCATATTGGGTTAAAGGTTAAATTTACCATGTACAGAACATTTTGTTCCATCACTTTGGTTTCATGCAAATGTTTATGGCTTCAACCTGGTCCCAGCTGAGCAGACACGTGGTCTTGGGTAAAAACCCCAGGCATGTGATTTCATTGTTTACCCAAAATAATGTCCTGGCCTTATATACACACATAGAAGAGCGAATACAATACACACATGCTGAGATGAGATTTATAAGATGAGATGGATGGATCAGGCCAGGTTACTTACTGAAAGTCAACGCTGCTTCTTGTAGATGCATATTATCAGTGTGTCTCTTATTTTATTTGTTAATTAGTCTGGCCCACTTCCCACAGACACAAGTAAGAGTCGTGGAACACAGGCCAGGTGCCACATTACATAAGCAACACACATACTTCTTGCAACCTTGTTGTCATTATGCAAATGCATGGGGCTTGCGTTTCAGGTTACTTGCCAGCAATGACAGCCTGCCCAGAAATTATTCCTTGACTGCGGTGGAAAATGCCGGTGTTTCTACTATAAAATTCAATTCAATTCAATTCACTTTCTTTATTGTCCCACAAGGGGAAATTAGTTTAGCAGCAGGAGGATAAGAACAAACAGAACAATACTATAAAACAATAATAACAATAATAATGATAGAAAATTCAAGGACAATTATTTGCAATTAAGGAGACAAGACGCAGTAGGGATAAAAGAGACCTGGAGTCTTTTAGTCCTCCTCGGAGGTACTCTAAAACGGCAGCCGGAAGGCAACAACTCAAACTCACTGTGAAGTGGATGGTTCACAAAAGTATGTTTTAGCCCCCAAAAATAGCAACAAGACAATTCCCCACAAGCCCGCCAATCTAATTTGGGATGAGGGGTGACTCTTGTAGCCACAAGAGGTCTTTTCATGTAAAATATTTGGCTGTTGCCCAGCAATTTCCCAGTAATCCATGATGATTTTGACCCTAGGAACTCTAGATTACAGGAAACAACAAATATTTTTATCCCCCAGTGAATTTTTAGCAATTGAAACACAACAAATTCTACACTCTAGAAGTTAGTTTTAATTGAGTATTTCTTTCCTTTCTAAATTTGGGTATACACTGTGTGATCTTTTTCAATTGTGTTATTCAGCTCTTGCTCAAAGTGTACGACTGAATCGCAGGGGTTAAAGTTTGTAGGTCACGATGCATGTTCCCACATTATACGACCCGATGCTCTGATGCGACCTGAGTGCTCACACCGTGCTTACAAATGTTGGGCAATCGTGGCTCAAGACTTGGGAGTTCGCCTTGTAATCGGAAGGTTGCCAGTTCGAGCCCCGGCTTGGACAGTCTCGGTCGTTGTGTCCTTGGGCAACACTTCACCAGTAGGCAACGGGTGGTGGTCAGAGGGCCTGGTGGCGCCAGTGTTCAGCAGCCTCGCTTCTGTCAGTGCACCCCAGGGCAGCTGTGGCTACATGTAGCTTGCCATCACCAGTGTGTGAATGTGTGCATGACTGGATGTGTAAAGCGCTTTGGGGTCCTTAGGGACTAGTAAAGCGCTATACAAATACAGGCCATTTACCAAAGCTTACATTATATAGCTAATATATATCACAAAATCTGTGTCTCGCTCTCCCTCTCTGTCTTTCACTCACACAGACACACACCCACAACCACCATCAACTTTGCTATATCATGTCATGTTGGACCCTCTCAGAGTACCCCCTCTGTATGCTTGCAGAGACCCCTACAGTAGGGAAACATGCAAAACGGTGCCCAAACCTTTGTATTTGAGCTTTATTTATGTCTTACACAGGATCCCAACTCTTTAGCTAACTTAATAACTTTAGCTAACATGAATAGTTAGTCTAATTCATTAGTGCAGCATTACTGGGTCACCTCTGTTTGAAGTGATATAATATGATATACAACTATCACTGAAACAGCAAACTTTGTAAATAAGCAAACAACACTTCTCATTCTCTAAACGTTTGGCCACAGCTGTAGATTACACTATCAGTGCTTGTTCACTCTTGACAATAATTACATTTCTAAATTCTCTTTGTGCATTTACAGGTAAACAATACCTAATATTTTATCTAAATGACTGCTTTGTCTTTGAAAAGGGTGAAGAGCCTGAGGCCGGTGACAGTCCAGTTCTACTCTAAGTACATCCTTACAGTGGCTCAAAGGACAAGGCCACATTCCTGTCCTGCCAGAAGAGAAGAGAAACTTCAGAGTCTTCATGCAGTTCAACCACACCTGTCATATTCCATATGACAGGGGTCTCAAACTCCAGTCCTCAAGGGTCAAAGTGTCATGCAACTTTTCCATGCCCTCGAGGACTGGAGTTTGAGACCCCTGCCGTATGGTGTTCATGCTGTTTTCTACCACACAGTTACAGCATGTCTGATTGCCTGTTCAGCATATGCAAAAATATATGAGTTTAAGCATGTGATAACTAAGGCCTTCCATTATGGTGTTTGTCATCACGTCACAGACATCTGGATGATCATTTGGAATAAACAAAAAAACTAAAAACTTGTTACTTCATCTTTTATCTTTATTATTATTATTGTTCTTATTTTACACTTTTCATTGTTAGGCATTAGGTTTATTTGTAGTAGTCCTTTCCAACGTCTTTCCCTCTTCCATGTTACTGTGGCAGCTTGTCAGCATCCATTTGGGTTTGGAAGTGGAACAGAAAGTAAAGAAATCCAAAGTGCCATTAAAACCAGGAGAGGTTCTTATATTTCAGAAGAAGGGATTAATTCAAAAGAAATGACCTCAATGCCATATTTTATTTAGGAACCCGAGAGAGCACTTTGCAAAATAACACATTCTTATAATTTCACCCTCAGATGAGCCAAGCTACGACTGTCAGGGAAGGTGATGTAGGTACAGAGCATATGAGAGTGGTTAAGTTAATGTCTCTTGTCTAGATGAAGGCACAAGAGGGATCAATGGCAAGGCGTAGAGATTCAGTATCTTCAGTCTTCAGTGGACACTCCATTTCTGGCACAAAACACCTGTAAAAGATGGTCGATTTAGGAGGTGACCCGACAACTTCAGCCTGTCAAACATAGTAATGGAGCAGTATGTTTTAAAAAAAAAAATCTAATTAAGCATGCACTCAGTACCCTAAGAATTATTATGGTAGTTAAACACAGTGATAGTTGTATCACTTCAAACAGAGGTGACCCAGTAATGCTGCACTAATGAATTAGACTAACTATTCACTTTAGCTAAAGTTATTAAGTTAGCTAAAGAGTTGGGATGCTGTGTAAGACATAAATAAAGCTAAATGTTTCCCTACTGTAGGGGTCTCTGCAAGCATACAGAGGGGGTACTCTGAGAGGGTACAAGATGACAACTCTGGAATTCTACTAGAAACAGTCGATCATATTTGTTGTCAAAGCTGAATTCAGGGCAAACTACGCTAAATTAGCGTTTTTAGCTAACAGCTACAATAAGCATAACAGTTACTGTACGGCTATCATTTGTTAACATGACGCTTGTTCTTATACATGTAATACATTTATTACCAACCTGAGAGTTTATCCGCTGGTCATTCGACATGACGAATGACTTCTGAAGTCTTAATTCAGCTCAAGACACTGTAGATTCCCGTCAGTAACACTTTCGGTCCGCTAGTAAAACGTAGTTCTATTAATCTGCGCTTGAACCGGAACCGGATGTAAGTTCCAAAAAACTGAATTTTGGAACTGAAATTGAATTGTAGAACTGAAACTGAATGGTGAGAAGTGAGACTGAAATTATTCGAGAGCTGAATTTTTAAAGGATAAAATGCAGTTTCAAAGCAATACAATTCATTTTCAAAATATAAAATTCAATTTCAATTTAGTGATGATCACTTTCAAATCATAAATTCAATTTCAAATTAGACTAATTCAAATTCAGTTTTCAAAAGCATTTATTCAAGTTACAATTCAGATTCAATCTGAGCAATTCAAATTCAAATTGAACTTATTCAAATTCAGTTTCTGATGGCACAGATTTCTGCCCATACAGCCCGGTCAAGGTTTTCCACTTGACCAGGCTTCCAGACAGCAGCAAACAAGTTTTTCGGAGAGGATCTTGGCCAATGCACAGCTACTAACTTGCTTTGATTTCAGCATAACAATCTACTGCCAAACAACATTATGTCTGGAATGTGCTGATGATTCTGCCAGCTCTCACTCACCCATTTCCTCCTTCGTTTCTTTTAACACTCCCCCCGTTCCCACATACCCCTCCATTCCCATCCTCTTTCTCCATACTCTTCTCCCATTTGCATTACATCCATTATCCTTGTCTCACAACTTCCTTCCTCCCTTTCTCTTAAACTCTATTTTCTGCCTCTCCTCTTCAAACTATCTCTTCCTTCCACATTTCTTTTTGGCGTCTTCCCTCCACCCTTTTCTCTTTCTCACTTTGCTAAAGGAAAAAAAAAAACTGTGCATGTTGTTATGTCCGGCCAAGAAATTCAAATTCCTCTAGCATACCAGCACAGCTTAACATTCTCATGGGTTTGGATTGCTCCACTTCCTCTTGTCTTCCTTCCCCAGCCCCTCTCCCACATTCTCCTTGGTGCTCTCTGTAGTTCCATTCCTTTTTATTTGCTTGCTCTATTCCTCTAATTAATATAAAGAAATGGGCTTAATGAGTGCCTCCAGTGCATTCACAATTGGTAGATTGTTTTTTTCCTAGCTAAATGATGAAAAAAGGGACATCCTCATAATTGACCGAATTCAGACATTTGACATCCCACTGTCTTTTATTGTGTCCTTATAAAAATGTCATACCCTCTTTATATTTCTCCAGTACTCTGTATTTTCTCTTGAGTTCTGTTTCTACAGTAACTGACCCAAAAAAGCAGCGATACTCTTTTGTGTTTTTTGTTTAGAGAAGAAGTGCGCATGTGATGTATATGTGTCCAAAGTAAGCTGTTATATTTAAATGCACATGTGATACCCTAAATGTGAGAAGTTGTTTCTGGTGTGCATGCAATGATGGTGTACTTCATGTATTTACAAAGAAAATGTGTTGCACTCTGTCCGGTTACAGTAGAAGGCTTATAGCCACTGTTTACGGGAGGACAGCAGGATTATATTTACAAAGGTCTGCTGTTTCTCTTACTATTCTTGCTGTCTGAGTGTCTCTCAGCCTACTGTTTGCTCCTGCTGCAGCTTGCCTACTGGGACAACACACTTGCATAACCAATCCTTCTCTGTAATCCCAGCCTGCGCAGCAGCTCCTCCCACCCCCACCTCACATTACTATTTAGCTCCCCCTCCTACCCCTCATCCCTCCTGATGGTAGATGGCTGTGTGTGTGTGTGTGTGTGTGTGAGGGGGGGGGGGGGCGTGGTGATGGCTTCCCTTATGTCCAGATTGCTATGAAAGAAACAACACGACCTCTAAATCTTAATCCCAGCCAGTTACATGTGTCCAGCATCAAGACTGACCTCAATCTTCGCTATACCTGTCCAAAGTCTCTTTTTAAAACCCTTTGCTATTTTTTTCATTAAAACTGCTGATTTAAATGTCCAATTTCTAAGGATTATCTGTGGGACTTGTTGGTTTAAGCATATGTGCAGTTTCCTTCACTTACATTATAGCGGAGAGGCAAGAGATCAAATCCAGTACAGATACAAGATGCAGGCGAATAGTATAATGAAGTGAAACTAAGGTGAGAACCTGCTAGACGAGCCTTGATTTTAAGGCGATAGTACAAGTGTGAGCATGCGTTAATATTCTTTGTAAACGGTGAGAATATTTTCATAATGTGAAACAGCTTCAAAAGATATGCAGTAAATTGTGTGGGATGCAATCATATATGCGTATATTTATTTTCGCATTATTGTTATTATTATAAAATTGAACCATTTCGAGCAACCTGCAATTCGTGCAAGGCGCGCTCCCGTGGCAAACTTAACTGTGCGCGCTCTGAGCGGCTGGTACTTAACGCCTGCCGTCTCGTCTCTGTTCCAGGAGCTGAGCCAATGTGTACATCGAGCAAACGACGACAGAGAGGGATCCTGTGTCTGTCCCGGTGCCACACATTCACCTGTTTCTCCGTGGTGAACTGAAGGATAATTCTTTCGAGGTAAGCGGGTGTGCCGCAGACAGTGAAACATCAGATTTTCGAGTGGAGTGTGTGTCGGTGAAAACAACAGCCCCGTTGACTAGCAGAGCAGACGCTAGCTTCCTTCGTTAGCGCAGTGCTAATAATACTGGCGGTTAGCTAGCCTACTGTCCGGCTTGTTTGCTGATCTTTTAAACGCCTCTTGCCTGCAGTGGTTAACGGGTTGACACGCGTAGCGACTAAACGTTGTTGTTAACGTTTACTAACTGGTGTGAGTGGGGGGAAATGGAAGGGTACCGTTTCTTAGCATGTTCACACACCAGCTAAGCTAACAAACTCACCGACTCAGCTAGCTAGTAAGCTGTGGGATACTGCTTTACGGCAAGACGAGGCCTTGTGTGCCTGCAGTGGAAACTGTTTGCTAGGATACGCCGTTGTCTGCCTTGCAAAGACAAGGCCATTTTGCTTTCAAAGTAGGTTAGACCAGGTCAACAGAAACTCGTCGTGGCATTGTTTTGTGTAGCACTGTTGCTGGCATAACGGCTGTAGAGGAAGTGATGACTAATGTTTACTCCAAGTAAAGGTTACAGTCGGAGTCGGCGTGTTTGACTTGTCTATTATAAGACTAATGTCAGCTCCTGGTCGTTATTGATTATTAAAGGGCTCTAATCGCCATCGTTACATGTTCACTGCAGTTTGCATTGCATGAGCAGTAGTTGAGCGATCACGTAGTCGTTTACGTGGACACCTGTAGATGAGTTATGAATTAGGGCTGTGGACAGATGCACAGTGGTATCACAATATGACCTTTCGCTGAAGTTGGCTTAAAAAAGCAACCTCCATATTGATCACAGTTGTTGCCCTACTTTACAAAACCTCTGCTCAGGCTGGATGGATCTAAGCCGAGGTCAATCAAATAATAAAGCCATACCACTGTTTATGTAGCACTTTGCATACAGACGTGCAGCCCATAGCTCCTCACAGAGTAAGACCAAATAAAACGTAAATAAATGTACAAATTAAATGAACCTAGACAAAGGGATGCACTAGTTGTAAAACTCTGGGATTGTATTACCAAAAAATCCCCCCAATGTGACTGTTTAATTCTTTCAGCTTTTGACAAATTAAATACTCTCTAAACAGGCCTCCAACCTCCGAAGTGCTGGACTTGTGTGTCATGCTTGAAACAGTATTTGAGATTTTACAGTAAGATTACACGGCAGATGTCGGTCTGGTCAGGTGTAGCGTCTCATTATCTTGAGATGCAAATTATTGGAAGTACATGATCTGCCCTACAGTTGGAAAAATATGGTCTTTTCAGCATGTTATAAACATGAGAGATACAGGGTATTGATTGGGAGGTGGGAGTCTGTTACACTGTAATTGGGAATTGCAATACAGGTTTTAATAATTGCAACTTGTATTTAAATATCTTCTGTCAGGATGTGGTTGATTTCAGTTCACTATAATTAATCTCCCCTCTCCTTGAAAACCAGTTATTGGGCTGCACTTAGATGCTAGATACAAGTTCTGCATTGTACCTTAAAAACACTTCTTTACACACTGAAATTTTTCTCATTTTGCTGCAGACCACAAAATCAGAGAACCTTTTTCTTTCAGAGACCTTACACACCCATATGTATGCACTGCGCTGTTTTAACTGGTTGATAAAGTTTGTCCAGCTATAACATGTCTTTAGTCCATCTAACTGCATTTGGCAGGGAAAAGAAACACAGCATGTACACGTGTATGTATGATCCTTCTTGGTTTCTGCTGACTGCCACAGTTAAGTGTTGGTTGTCTGTAATGCAGCAGTAGAGATGAACTTGTTTTGACCCAAGGGTTTTCCATAGCTTTCAGAGAGGCTTAGTCACTTGGTATTGTAGCCCCCAGGGTGGTTTTCATATGTGGATGAAAGCTGACAGATGCCAGGATCAAAGGATTTATGTCATTGATAGGAAAGACTCATCCTTGTGAAATCCCAAAGCTCATTAAAATGCAAGAAAATAAAAGCTTGCTTTTTCATCTTTCATTTTACAGACTGTATTTAAGAGGTTCCATCTGGAATGGGTTTGTTTATTCTGACCAATGTAAAATGTTGTTAAATATTTCTTTTATCAAATCTCTAATGCAGTATTTGCTCTCAGTGGAATAGCACTTGGAGTTAAAGGCAGGAAATGTCTGAACCATTTGACCACTATGCAGCAACCAGCCATTGTTAAAACGGTGACAGAAGTGGATGTCCGGCCAATCCCTCCCGCCTCGCATGCACACACGCTTGTTGAGGAAAAGGACTACAAACTCTATGGGATTATTTTTTTTTGATGACCAAAGAAACAACCTGCAGCCTATTGTCTTAGCTTACCCAGCGAGGGTTCTGCTTGTTGGCTCAGAAATTTCTCAGATGCTGGTGCTTTGTTTTATTGTACTCATCTTAGACACGGCAGTGCCAGGTTTCCACCACAATACGTTGGGTAATCAAACATGAAGATGATTGTCGTTGTGTGCAACCCTCAGCTTCAGCTCAACATAAGAAATGATTACCTTTTTAATTCTGCCAGTTGTCTTTTGTATTTGACTTCTGAACTGAGGATAACGTAACCACGTATGTGTGCTCACGGGCAATGTTGAACGGGCACATACTGCTTGTTCTGATGGTTAAACCTGTCTTCACTGCGAATTCTAGTTTCCCACAGACTTTCCTCGGGTAACACTCCCAGGTATGTTTGCCAGCACGTTCCTGCACTCAGTATACTTGAAAGGTCAATTGCTGCTGACTGCCTTACCTCAGTACTTTTACTTGCAGTGTTTCCCAAATAACATAAGTGTGTGCAGACCTCATTTTGCTTTCATGCTGTTGTCAGCTGTATTATGTTATGATGCTTCCTGTGCTTGGGAAGACTGACCCTGGTTCCCCATGGTGTCGTCTTTTTGGGAAACACTGTGCTTGAACCTCAAACGGTGGTGTGCATTTGATGTGCCTCTTCTCTTTCCAGCAGTAGACCCTTTTTGCTGTTAGTTCTTGGCCAGTTGGTTTAATTAGCATCACATTCCACCCTTTTTCTTGAAAGCTTAGCTGACTCGTCTTGTATTTGAAATTCAAAATTCATTTGGTCCATCAGAGCTGCCTGTCTACTTCTGTTGCTGCTCCTGCTGTCACCTGACTACCTGTGTGCTTGTGCATGCATGCATAGTGTCATATGACTTAGGGCTGGGCGATATTGCCTAAAATTCGTTTGTTCTATTTTGAAACTTAAAGCGTTTAAGTTTCAAAATAGAACAAACGAAACAGACTACTAAATTGTCAATTCCACTTAGAAACAAAATATTAATTCTAAAAATAAATCTTAGTTTGTTTTACAGAAGAACAGACAAAACTGACTAACTTTTGTCAATATCAAATAAACTGAGAACTAAAAGGAAATTCTCAATCTCTCCTTGTTGTATAGCTTAGCTTTTCAAACAGTTTTAACAGTTACTTTAGTCTGACAAAAGCCGAATGACGAATTAGCGCTTCCAGTCAGAGACTGAGGCTACGTCCACGCGTACACGGGTATTTTTGAAATTGGAGATTTTCAGTTTTCGTTTTAAAAAATAATCCCGTCCACACATAAAGGCAGAAATGAAGGAAAACGCTGCTATGAACATGCCAAAGCAGCAGGGGGCGCTAGGTTCCTAACCGTGCCGAAATGTTGGCCAATCAGAAGTCTAGAAGCCTCGGTGGGAAAAAGTAAACAAAGCTGGGGCATAGAAGCAGAACAGAGTCGTATGTGTGGAGGGACAGTAACTGTGTGTATATGTAAGCATTTAAACACTGCAGAGAGTAGAATTAACAGTAACAGTATTGTAGAAATTCATTTCACCGAAACAATAACGTGGCGCACAGTAGGGCTGAACGATATATCGCATTTGCGATAATATCGCGACATGATCAAGTGCAATTTTCTAACCGCAAAGGCTGCGATTATACTCTGGACATGTCCAAATTCATGGGCTGCATCCTCCTGAGGCCGCATTTGTAGACCGATTACGTCACAGCGACGCGCCGAAGGCTGTCCAAATTACTACCATATCCCAGAATTCATAGCGCGGCCCAGCCAAACTCCAGTTTCCAGCAATGGCGGCCGCTACTAAGTTTTAAAATTACTCATACTAATCTTTCAGGGTCACAAAATAAACTTTTAACATATTTTCAGGCAAGAAAGTAGTTGTGTAAACATCAAATATCTGCTCGGTTTATCAAGATATCCCATATTTGCAAAAGTGCTTCGACGTTTTCAGAGGCGTCTGCTACCCACCAGCTCGACAGCTAGCCGGGAGCTCGAGGGTTACTGATGCGGCCGAGAGCGGCACAACTCCCGGCACATCATTTTCAGATCACCGCGGAGTTTCGCTGCTCGGGTTAAACGTAATATATAAGTCACTTAGACAACCTAAAAATGTTATTGTTGGGCTTTTTTCAGTGTTTTGTTTGTTCGTGAGTAAATCGGTTTGGCTGAGATTAAAGTTATTAGATTAGATAAAATAAAACTTTATTAATCCCCCGGGTGGGTTCCTCCTTGGTTTTCACACAGCTGACTAAACGTCAAACAGAAAACTTATTAAACAGAAGTATGAGACAGTCGAGAATTTACACCAGTGTCTGGTTATATTTTAGATAGCAAGAAGCAGACGGCCGAGTTTATTAAACTCCACCAAGACAGCGGTGACGCTAATCAGAACTAGACCGTCCAATTTCACGCCTTTAAACTTTAAAGGCGTGTTTGTGTGTGTGTTTATACAATTGCTATTATGTTTGCACTTTATGTGTAATGTTACTGACTGCAGAGATCAGTAAGATGTGTGTATTTTTTATTTATTAGTTTTATTTATTTAATATTATTTTTTAATTGAATGACTGTCTAGTAGTTCACAGATGTCGAAAAACTGAGTGTGGTAAAGCCACTGATTTTTTTTTTTTTTTTTTTTTTATGTATATTTCTGCAATCTGCACATTGTACTGACTTTCATTTTAATGTTTACACCAGGGTTCCTTGTCAGCACTTTATGCTCAGATGTTTGTAAGCTAAAAATAAACTATTGTGTATGTTCAAATATACTGTTGTGATTGAAGAAGTTAAATAAAAATGTCAGTCATCAATTCATGCATCACCTCATGTCATCATAACAGAGGTCTGTCTTCCAGGAAAGAACAGTTTAAAATTAATGTAATATAGTATTGGCCATACTATATGATGTATTGCTTGTCTTTGTTTAATAATACAGAAGACAAAGACCTTAAAAAATAATCGCATCGCAATCGCAATATTGGGGCAAAAAATCGCAATTAGATTATTTTCCATAATCGTTCAGCCCTAGCGCACAGTGTGACGCATGCACCAGTTTATTGTATTTCCAGACTTGCTTTCGGCACAATTTACAGTGCACGCTACTCTGTTTTTTGACTTGAAATAGCCGAAATACCTTCACACTACGGAACCTCTATGGCTCTTCCGTTCGACAATCTCTCCGGCATTGGAACCATCATCTGTTTTCTCTTCGGTCACGCTCGGTTGATTTTTCTAGTCGGCACACTCATTTCCTCCATTACGCGCTGGCTGCTTCCCAAACAAACACACGTGCGGCTTGGCACTTGTGCTGTACGTAACAAGTCACGCGACGTGACGCTGTGGCTGTGATTGGTTCGGCTCTGCGCTACTTAATTTGGATTGGCTGACCTTTTTTTTTTTTTTTTTTTTTTTTTTTTTTGAGGACAAGAGCGGCGAGGTCTATCGCGATAGCTTAATTTCTCTATCGAGTAAAAGTTATATCGCGATACATATCGTTATCGTTCTATCGCCCAGCTCTACTCAAAGGTAATTAATTAGTAGTGGAAATAATTTCTGGTTCACATTACAGAAATGTAGCAGTGACAATAATATTGTATGTTGTAATCGCACTGGTCAATTAGTGATACAAAACAACTGTTTTATCCTGTGAATAAAAGTATGTTTTTGTCAATGTACCATGGTAATAACAGAAGCGAAACACAATATTGTGTCGGGACAATTCACTATTTATGCACAATAAACACAGGAGCGACAATTTCTGTTCAGCGCCAGACTTGCTTGTAACCTATATCACCAATTATGTTATGAAAAATGACATTAACTACTACAAAACACTGACCTTTGTGGAAATGCTTTGGAGCAGACTAACCTGTGAGCTGGAGTGTTCTAGGACGTTATATTTGGTCTTTGAATAGCTGCAATCCAGGCCATCCGTCGCCTCTTTGTTACTTCGGAAACATGGCTCGAAAAATTTCTCTTCAACGACGTAATCCGATAACAACCGATCTCTTTACTCCTCGGCTTCCCGTGGCTGTCATGCGACCGGCTATTGCAGTTAATAATACAACAGCTTCTTGCCATTTTTTTTGTGTTTTCTTTTTATCGCTGTGTAACTGATTTCAATTGAAAGCCTGCATGCGCTAGTACCTCTTGCCACGAGTTCCCAGAATCCTTTGCGGTTTTACCCCTGAATGACGTCACATTTTCAATCTCTATATACTGCAACAACATGGGAATAGAACAGCTGCGAGAGAATTCAACATTAATGAATCAATGTTACGGAAGTGGAGGAAGTGCAGTTTTTGGCTTTCCCCATATTTCAAAAGTGCTTCATCTCTTTGCTATGACTGTCGCCCGCCAGAATTTGCAGATATCTTATCTTATGATAATGGTTTTAGCCGGTGCGATGCTTTCGACCAAAACAGGCAGGCGGAGCTTGATGACATCATCAACATGTGCTATCGCGATAGAGCGATATAGTCAAAATCTCTATCGTTGGCCAAATTTATATCGTTTATATCGCCCACCTCTAATATGACACGAGACGAGAAATGTATTTTTAAGAAATATTATCTTTGACAGTCTTACAGCAAGGGTGAACTTGAGATGTATACCAAGTTGTCCTTTTGTTGACTAATTACATGTGAAATTTGACAATAACAGATTTATTTTTATTTTTTTTAAATATAAATGTTGATGTGTGTGAAGACAAGTCTGTGACTGAACTTTTTAGGAGATCTTTGCATCTTCTACTGTGCTGGCACAACTTTAGCAGCTGGCGTTGAAAAAATTATAAGCATGACAGCTGTTTTTGTCCAACCTAATACTGGCGGTGTGTGAATGTGAGAAAGAGAGCAGTGAGTCATCGGCTCACTAACAGTGAGGTAATTCTAGATCTGCTACTAATGCCAAAGGGAGTCCCTGCTTGTTTTATCTCTGTGTGTATTTCTATATTAGGTGCTAACACACAAGATAGGGTCTGTGTCTGTCTGTGTGGTTGGTTTTGCCTCCACCTTGATATCCCTGTTCTGTGTGGCTTCTCCATGGTAACAAGCTGCTAGGCTGCATTGTTCCCAAGTTGTTTTTCCTGCTATGGGAAAGAGCCAACTGTTGACTGGGTCTGGATTTTGAAATCAGTCCATTCCATTTCTGTAGCACTATGAAATCAAACTGTAGTTGGTGGATGATGATGATATTATTATTATTATTATTATTATTATTATTATTATTAATGGTTACAGTTTTATGCATATATGCAACCTGTTGCCTTGATTGAATGAGAATTGAGCCTGCTTTAAAGTTCTAGCATAGGAGCTGTAGGATCATGCATGGTGCCTCAGTAAATGCATAGATACACCTGCATGTTTATTTGTGGTGCTTCTACTTCAGGTTGTGGTTGTTTTTTTTTTTTTTTTAAACATTGTGTCCTTTTAATATGTATATTAAGACTGGCCCTGTCTTTGAAGTAGGTGGCACTTAATTTGCAGATGAAGATCGAAATAACATGCCAAAGGTCGTCTCTTTAGTGAGCATTCACAGACTGAAGTGGAAGTGCCTTGCTGTGTAGTTTGTTTTTGAAGTGAAAGTGTGGTTGCAACATGATATTCTTTCTCCTTCAAAATGCCAAACGCACATTTGGTCCGGATGTGCACTTTGAACAACGATTGACCCTTTGTATTGAAGTATAATGCATCGTAATGAAGAGGGTCTTCTTAATGTTACTGTGTAATTACCGTATTTCCCGGACTACAAAGCGCACCTGAATATTAGCCGCACAAGCTAAAATCAGGGGAAAATCCTGTTTTGTACATACATTAGCCGCACCTGACTAAAAGCCGCAGGTGTTTCAATGTTGACTTATCATATGTAAGAGAATATGCACAAAGGGAATTGTCAGGAAAGAGATGGCTGTTTGGAGACATCACTTTTATTAATATTTTGAAAAACAAGTTACGGGTACATATTTGCATAACTTTTTAGGTATATGTACAAGTAGCGGTAATTACAAGTACGAAACATGTACTGTGCTTCATAAATGAGTAACAAATGTAGTACATAACAATAACCTACAACACACCAGAAAAATAGATTCAGACTACCTTTTAGGCTCAGGTGCAGTGACACGGCTTTAACAAGAAGAAAAGTCAGTCATTCACCACCATCTTCCTGCGCACTAAAACCACCAAAGTCCTCTTCTCCAGTGTCGGATACGAACAGGCTCAGGATGGCTTCGTCATCCACTCTCAGCTTCTCTCCTTCGTTGTCACTTACAAAACCAAAGAAATCCTCGTTGTCAGTGTTAGAGTCAAACACCCTCAGAAGGGCCGTGGCGGTGTCCTCCTCTCCATCATGCAGCAGTCCAGCCCTTCGAAATCCGTTGGTGATCATGGATGTTTTCACACTTTTCCACGCTGTCAGAATCCACCGGTGGAGTTGAGCATAACTTGCTTTTCGCAAGTTTATCGCCGCTCGTCATCCACGACTCCCGCTGAACGCGTAGCGTTAATTTGAAGTTTGTTTTTCGCGCTACTTGTATGGCACTGTTGCCTGGCGGATGAAAACGTGACCAACATACCACTCTTGAACCCAGATACTGTGTGTCTGATCACATGCCCTTCCGCCAGGCAACGTAGTGCCGTACAACAGCGGAACAAACAAAACAAATCGTCTTACGATATGACAAAAATCATGGACAATCCATAGAAAAGTCGCACCTGACTAAAAGCCGCAGGGTTCAAAGCTTGTGCAAAAAGTAGCGGCTTATAGCCCGACAATTACGGTAATTTCAATTTGTATTTGGTGGCATTTTTCTGTTTTCTTTTGGTCTGCCAATGTTTTACCTCTGAGAATTTTACATTCAGTAGAGACAATACAATGTTTGTAAACAGAAGTGGAAAGGGTCTTGCAAATCTTTAAATATGTTTTTTATGAAATCAGAGCCGAGGAATGCACAGTGACAGCCTGCTGTTAGTTCACCTATGCAAGAGAGCATCTTAGAACAATTGCACACACAATCAACTAAGTTATGTGAACATTGTTTAAAGGCTAAAAGGAACCATTAGCCAACTGCCTGCTTTGCTCTGTGCGTGTTCATCAGTGCAATCATTTTTGTCTGAATTTTTTTTTTTTTTTTTTTTTTTTTTTTTTTTTTTGGACACAAACTCCAGTTTTAGACTGTTTTGTAGGTAGAATGGATGCTGGTGCAGTTTGCTACTCAGATGTGTAAAGGTTTTAAAACTGGGACTGAATGTCCACAAACGGTCCCCCCAGGTTCTTTCAGTGTCATGATCTCACAGATTTTGCACTTGTCATAGATGAAAGTAGTGTATGCAGAAATGGGTTTTTAAAGTTATAAGTTGAAGTAGTAGCCATGTTAACCCTGTACACACAATCACACTCCCCAAGCATACCTAGACCCAAGCAGGTCTAGGTACCCTTGCCCCTGGAGGGGGAAACTGCACCCAGACCCAGGTAGTGTTACCCTTTCCCCTGGGGTGGAGAGAAGCAGACCGCCCCGACTCGGCGGCAGCAGCAAGGAGGCCCCACATTCCAGACCCCAATCGGACGGCCAACTCTTCCTCCCAGACCCCCGCTCCAGCAGGCAACAGAGAACGGGGGTGTGTGAAGACTCCAAACCTCCCTCCGCCCGCTCATATGTAGTGTTGATGCATGTGTGTTCTAAGGTGCATTTAAAACCCAAGAGGGCATGGCGCTACCTCACAATACATTGCTATCTACTAGACAGACATCCTTTTGATAGTTTGCGATGTCGAAAAATGTGTATTAGTGATTAATATTGTTCCCCAAGACCCAGATGGAAGTAAGACTAATATTAATGCAACTTGTAGGACATATTCAAATATCTTGTAAACAATTTCAGAGACCTAAAATTCAAATAAGTGCATTTTTAAAGGACCTACAGGCATTTTCCTTTCTATTCACCACCCCTCTCTATGATGATCAGTGTAGTGTACCTATTGTTGAGTATGTCACTGAACTGATCACACTTGAGTGTTAATTTTCTCGTCTGCCCCCCCCCCCCAAAAAAAAATCACCCTTTTTTTTTTTGACTATACTGACTAAACCACGAGCGAGACATGGGGCATGCTACCGTACTGCCTCTGCTGTAATCTTTTCTCAGTGGTTACGCCACATCTGTTCGCATTATTGCCAGACAATATAAACCGAATACAGTCAGAAACTTGGCAGCAGTAGAAGAAATACAGGCGCAAAGAGAGACCGCTGTAACACGCATGCACAATGTGGGCTGTAAAACAGAGCTAGTGACAGTAGCCAATGCCCAAATTGTGTTATTAAAAGGGGCAAGGGCAATATATACAACAATGAGCCATCTGGACCAGGCAGCAGTTCATCACTGGCGACCCAAACATGTAATCCCCCTACATCCACAGGGGCTACAGAGGAGAGGATGGAAAGAGAAACTATTTACACCTTAAACATCCTTCAGTAGTGCAGATTTTTGCATTTTGTCATGCCAATAGCATATCAATGAACTGAAACAAGATCAGTGAGTTGGAGATGTGAAAGGCATGCCTTGGTGAGGGGTTGTAAGACAGGATAGAGTAAAGCACAAGCCCACATTTCCACATGAAATGACGCTGTCCTTTCCTTTTACAGTCCGATTTGTTTTACTACCATGCAAGTAACTTAAAAATCAAGTGAATTGGCACGACCTGTCAAAGATGTGCCCTTAAATTCTATCTGCCATTGTCACACAGAGTATAGAAGAAAGGGCTTAGTGTCCACATACAGGCTGGGAAAGGGACGGCATGAGGTAGGTGTGACTGTGAAACCAGAAGCATGTGGTTCAGACTTGTCACAAATTGTTACAGTGAGCGTACCCTGGATAATCCTCTTTTGTGAAACTTAAGTGACCATACTCAAAATGGACTTTTGAGAGGCTGAGCACAGAGATTGATCAGGAAAGTCTTTACTGAGGGCACGTGCAAGGGCTGTTTTCTCAGACTTGTACTGGACGTTTCTTTTCAATTGCAGTTATTGCTCCGTTGGTGGACATATAAAAAGAACGCAGGTTTAAGGAAGTTGTGCATCTGCTTCACTTTTCAGACACAGAAGCATCATCCATCACATATACTGTCTTCTTGTAAGCAGAGTTTGTTTTATAAAAAGGTATTAAAGTTTGAATCTCTTCATAACCCGAATATCATTTGTGATTTATTTTGCAGTTCAAAAATAGACGTGCACTTTTGGCAGTACTTGCAGGCACAGCACACACTATACAGCAGTCGTTCTACGTCATTGCTGGCATTATTGTCGGCCACGATGGTGGCCAGAAGCAGAGTCCGTGAGTCATCGTGTTTGGGGGCAGTTACATCTGTGTTTAGATCTGTCCATATGGGATCAGATCACCAAGACGCACTCGAGTGCTGCATGTGAACCGGGTCTGTGTTTCCCTGTGCACTAAGCTAGCTATCACTTTCTCTCCTGCTGACAGATTGCAGCTCACAGTAATATTTAGGTTTTTTTGTTTTTTTTGTTTTTTAAATCTTGCTTCCCTTCTTAGTTGGCTCAGTTATACACATGTGTTTTTTTTTTTTTTTTTTGTTTTTGTTTTTTTTAAAGAGAATATGGTCCTGTTTGTAGGAGGAGAAAATTGACCAACAGACCTGGATTTAAAAAAAGTTTCTTGTTTGACTTGTTTAAGCTACAGAGACCATCATTTTGTTTGAATCTGCTGATTTAGTGTTTGAGTGCTTAATGCTATGCACAGACCTGCTGCACTGTGGCAAGCAATGTGAGGGTGAAAGTCGATAGAACAGAATGAAGAGAAAAGGCAGTGAGAAAGTGAGGTATGGTGTCAGTGAGGGCAGCTGGTGGTACAGCCTGCAGCCAGATGAGGCTGAAATCTGAGACTTGCTTAACCACAGAGGCAGTGGAACGGAGGGGGCAGAGAGAAAGAAACACAAGTGGGAGAGCGAGAGAAGGAATGTCCACCTAAGAAGGGGAGCGAAATACGCGAGCTTGAGGCAGGAAAAAATGCAAGAAAGTATACAGACGTGTACATACACTGTCTGTATACTTTCTGTATGTATATTTTCAGGTGCAAATAAAATTTGTCAAGTGTCAGCTGTTTGAGGAGAGAGGGTTATGTGTTTGGGTAGGGAGTGTCAGGGGAGAGCGGGGAGGGTGTGAGCGAGGCTGCTGTTTGGACTGACATTGGATGCCGGCTTAGCTTTGCTCTCTGTCTTTCTCACAAACGCACCCAGCAGCAGCGACACCAACCACACTCTTGGACGGAGAGAACTTCGCTCAGTGAGGGAGTGACTTTATTTGGGACACTTTCTTTGTTTCCTTCTCTCGCAAGTCTTATCATCTTAAGAAACCAAAAAAGCAGAGCTTTTTCCTATCAAACTTTTATATATATTTTTTTCTACCTTCCAACTCAAGTACACTGGACAGGATTTGTTTTTCTATCAAAATCACCCCTGTTTGACTGTGGGAAATGTTCCTCCCCCCCAGCAAACCTACAATTTCACAAGGTGGTTGTTGGATGCATTTGTACCTGTTAGATGCTGCAGTGGTGTAGTGCCAAACAGTTCCTGAAAATTTGGCACCAGGAGAAACAAAGGTGGAACTTGCTAAAGGATAATTATCCAGTGTTGAAGAAACTCTACTGTGAGTTGGCTAAACTGCCTTGCTTTGCTGTCTGTTCCTGTATTGACCGATTAGGGAGAAACAAGGGAGTGGCTGACTGACCACACACCAACAGACTGCTTACAGACTTGATTTTCAAGGTTTTAATTTTAACAGAAAACAAATCTGATGGTTTGTGTCGAAGCATTGCAGTGAAAACATCGGTGACCTACTTTTTTTTGTTTCGTTTTTCCCTCTCTCTTTCCAGCCTTGGCCACTCTGTTGTGCCATCTCCTCTGAGAACTCATTTTACCAGCTATTAAGGATCAGTTTGCCTCTCTGGACACAGTTCTTTCATTTCAGCTTACCCCAACCCTCATGAACTTGTTCTTCTCAAATGGGTGAGCAGGAGGATGAAACATGATCCTGTGTTTTGTCGTGTGTTTGGGGCAGCAGTAACACTGTGTGGTTTCCATGGAAAAGGCCAGAGAAATATGGCGCAAAGGGAGCGTATAAATGCTTTACCTCTATGTCTGTGGTACAAGTGAAATCGAAGCCAGCTAGTGTATCGCTGCAAGCTCCACCCTGGAACTCCTTGCTCAGACTCTTCTCATGTGTAGCCACAAGGAGTGTGCACAGGACTAAAGGTATTACACTTTAAAACGGTAAAGCACACAAAAAGCCCCCTCTCCTCCCCTCATCATCAGCTCAATGCATTTGTCCGTGTATCTGCAGGGTAAGATGTTGTACAGTAGTGTAAATTCTAGTTGTAGCTTTGTTAGCATCAAGCTGACAAATTGATTGGCCTTTCTGTTGCTCGAGCGTAGCTGGTGAAAGTGTGTTCTGTATGTTGTGACAAAATGTGCTGAATAGTTTCTTTGTGGGTGAATACAGAGGAGCCTTTCAGCAGGCGCCGCATGCGTGCATTGTGAATTACACTGTTATAGTGTGTATGAAAACTTGGAGTGGGCCACTTAAGAACAAAGAACGGCATGTATGTTTGAAGCCTAGCTTGTTTTTGGCCCCCCCCTCTACTCATGGTGTCTTTTTCCCACTTGTATCTCTTTGCATTCTTGTATTCCCCCGAGTGCTTATTTTCCGTATACTTCAACTTTTCCTGGCTTCAGTGTGCAGCATATCTTAGCTTCTCTTAGTGCCCCCCCCCCCTTTTTTTTTTTGTGTGTCCTTCTGTTTTCACATGTACCTGAGGTGCTATGTAGTTGTGTTTTGTTTTGTTTTTTTTCCAAGGTATGTGTTTGTTTTGTCTAAAGCAAATGGCTTTAAAAGGCTGCAGATTAACCTAAAGGAAATGTTGTTTTCATGATGCCCACATGGTGATTTCCGTTATATCAGATCCTGTCAATCTGGTATCCATTGAGAAAGTCAGAAATGAATTAGGCACTCTAATCTAAAATGGTTGATGAGACTTGGTTCCTTGTTAAGTGTTTTATAAGTAGAAATACAAATCTATCTAAATTGATTGTTCTTTCTTAGCATGGTGAAAGCTTTCGAAGTGTGCTCATCCATTAAACTAACAGTGGCTAGATTTACTAACAACCATGAGTTTGTTCCCTGTTGTACACAATGAGATGAGCCCAGGCATATCTGAGAGCAAGAGTCACCATTTAGTACTGAAGATGAGAGCTACTTCAACAACCTCCAATAAGGACACAGTACTTTGCAACATGTACAAGAAAACTGTCCAGATTAACCTCCTAGGACCTGCGTCCACATATGTGGACATCACATTTTGGGTTATTTAGACCAAAGTACTCAATTTTGCACTACAAGGACCTGATATCCACTTACGAGGACATTATACTCCCACTGTTCTATCGAAATTTGAAACAAATATCCTCATACAGTGGGGCAAGAAAGTATTTAGTCAGCCACCGATTGTGCAAGTTCCCCCACTTAAAATGATGACAGAGGTCAGTAATTTGCACCAGAGGTACACTTCAACTGTGAGAGACAGAATGTGAAAAAAAAATCCATGAATCCACATGGTAGGATTTGTAAAGAATTTATTCGTGAATCAGGGTGGAAAATAAGTATTTGGTCAATAACAAAAATACAACTCAATACTTTGTAACATAACCTTTGTTGGCAATAACAGAGGTCAAACGTTTACTATAGGTCTTTACCAGGTTTGCACACACAGTAGCTGGTATTTTGGCCCATTCCTCCATGCAGATCTTCTCGAGAGCAGTGATGTTTTGGGGCTGTCGCCGAGCAACACGGACTTTCAACTCCCGCCACAGATTTTCTATGGGGTTGAGGTCTGGAGACTGGCTAGGCCACTCCAGGACTTTCAAATGCTTCTTACGGAGCCACTCCTTTGTTGCCCGGGCGGTGTGTTTTGGATCATTGTCATGTTGGAAGACCCAGCCTCGTTTCATCTTCAAAGTTCTCACTGATGGAAGGAGGTTTTGGCTCAAAATCTCACGATATATGGCCCCATTCATTCTGTCCTTAACACGGATCAGTCGTCCTGTCCCCTTGGCAGAAAAACAGCCCCATAGCATGGTGTTTCCACCCCCATGCTTCACAGTAGGTATGGTGTTCTTGGGATGCAACTCAGTATTCTTCTTCCTCCAAACACGACGAGTTGAGTTTATACCAAAAAGTTCTACTTTGTCATGTGGTCAGATGAAACCATTCTCCCAATCTTCTGCTGTATCATCCATGTGCTCTCTGGCAAACTTCAGACGGGCCTGGACATGCACTGGCTTCAGCAGCGGAACACGTCTGGCACTGCGGGATTTGATTCCCTGCCGTTGTAGTGTGTTACTGATGGTGACCTTTGTTACTTTGGTCCCAGCTCTCTGCAGGTCATTCACCAGCTCCCCCCGTGTGGTTCTGGGATCTTTGCTCACTGTTCTCATGATCATTTTGACCCCACGGGATGAGATCTTGCGTGGAGCCCCAGATGGAGGGAGATTATCAGTGGTCTTGTATGTCTTCCATTTTCTGATGATTGCTCCCACAGTTGATTTTTTCACACCAAGCTGCTTGCCTATTGTAGATTCACTCTTCACAGTCTGGTGCAGGTCTACAATACTTTTCCTGGTGTCCTTCGAAAGCTCTTTGGTCTTGGCCATGGCGGAGTTTGGAGTCTGACTGTTTGAGGCTGTGGACAGGTGTCTTTTATACAGATGATGAGTTCAAACAGGTGCCATTCATACAGGTAACGAGTGGGGGACAGAAAAGCTTCTTACAGAAGACGTTACAGGTCTGTGAGAGCCAGAGATTTTCCTTGTTTGAGGTGACCAAATACTTATTTTCCACCCTAATTTACGAATAAGTTCTTTACAAATCCTACCATGTGGATTCATGGATTTTTTTTTTTTTTTTTTTTTTTTTTTTTTTTTTCACATTCTGTCTCTCACAGTTGAAGTGTACCTCTGGTGCAAATTACTGACCTCTGTCTTCATTTTAAGTGGGGGAACTTGCACAATCGGTGGCTGACTAAATACTTTTTTGCCCCACTGTATGTGGCTCTCATTTTTCTTAGAAACAAAAATCAGGTAATTCTTTGTTTTTACATTCATCGGGTCCCAATATGCCCAAATATCATAGAGAAATTTAAAATGCATGCCGTGGAAGAGTTCGGGTCTTAGGAGGTTAAAGGTGTAAACGACAAGTGTTTCTCCACCTTTAGCCAGCACAAATACACTGAAGGTGCAGCCAGACTTTAAAGGACGAGAAGCTAGCAGCCGGTGACTTGGGACCGAAATGTAAACACACGACTCACCCAGCGTGGCAGGAGTACTCACTAGCTGCGCTTCATATGACAAGAATAACAAACAGTGGATGCAAATTACTGATGTGGTTAAGCAGCTGGTTAGAATAGCTTGACCCAACATCTGAGGTACAAACTTTATTTTAGTTTAAAATAACTTCCAGAGCATTCTCAACAGTCACAGAAGTTATTGTTAAACAAATATGTTTTACCTGAAGTATCTAGAAACAATTTCACCTAGGTTACTTTTGTGCTGCGTCACTAGATATAATACTGCTTCTCCTGGCATCTTGTTTCAAAAGATTGCCTCTTCAGTATCCGATCTTTGAGTGATGATTTATCAACCCTGCTTCCGGGTCCAAACTACACTGCATTTATTAAGGTGGAGTGGGGAAAAAAGTTAGCTTCACTGCTAATGTGTTTATATCATGCTAATATACTGTAGCTGTGTAGCTACCCACCACGTAGCACATTATTATATACCAGCTAGCCCAACTTCAGTAACCCTACAACCGTCACTGCTGTTTAGTTTTCTGTCTTCATTTATGTTGGAAGTGACAGCAGAGCTGTACGTCTTAATTTTTCAGAAACCCCTTAGTCAGAACATGCTATATCATGTTTAGGTGGAAACTAGCAAGCCAACTTCCTGCTTGCTTCTAACTCTGTTAACCTTCATAAACTCTGTTTTCATGGATGCCTGGATGTTAAACCTATTTGTTACACCTGGTAAAGCGGCCACATTGATCATTTTATTAAAGGTGAAAGGATTTAGACAGTTTGTAACTCTCAGTGATGCTGTAGTGTTCATTTGACTCATTTAAAAAGGATTGAAAATGATCTTTTATTTAGTTGCAATTATAAATGGTGCTGCCTGCAAGCTGAAAGTATCAATAAAATGTTGTGACCAGCTTTTTGTCTGGATTATTCTATATTGAAGTAAAATGGGCATGATATTTCTGGCCATATCGACATGATAATTTGAGGCGATATCACCCACCCCGAATTACAATGACAAATGTGCACTATATTAAGGGCAGAATGAAATTTTCTCTGGCAGATGGCAGCTGTGTTTTGAAATGTACATATGTGCACAGTTTAGCCCGCATGCAGTCACCTCTGTAGAGGATCACATTATTATGACCCAGACACAATGGCTACATGTCAGAGTTGTAACACAGGCACTGACTGAACAATACTGGGGACATTGTGGAGTAGGGCAAGACTAGGGCTGGGCGATATATCGAGTTTTTTTTAAAAATATCGATATATTTTCATACGAGATATAAGATGTGACAATATCGTTTATATCGATATAGTCTATGTTACGTTATAATTATACTTGTGGAGCCGCAGGTTTGCCTCTCTTTCGTCCACTTTTGTCTCTACGCAACGTTACTCGGCCTCGCCTCTCCTTCACTGAACACAACTCCGCCTCCCCCATAGCTTCACCTGCAGGCAATGACAAGATGAAAGCGTAAAATCTCCGTTAGCGAGTTACCGTGCGTGGGGCTGGACAGCGTCAACGTGTTAGCGAGCTAACCGCGCTAACGAGCTAACCGCGCTAACGACATGCAGCCCGGAGGGGCTGCACGGCCTAAAATCCTTTCATTTTCTCAAAAATCGACAGTGCGCCTTATGTATGAATTCTGGTTGTGCTTACTGACCGCGAACCGATTTTATGTGGTACACAGCGCTCAGCAATCTGTCAAAAAATGTTTTAATATGACTTTGCTAAGCTACGGAGCTGCACCGCTTGATGGATTGCCAGAGGATTACGGCTACCGAGGAGGAGCCTCGCGGAGTGATACGTACTGTGTGTGTATAAGGACCACAAATGGCACCTGTTCAGAGACGTGGTGCAGCTGTGAAATCTGTCTCTTTGTTATTATGCTCAGCGTCTATTAGTTTACATTTTGACTGCACAATTGTGAGCTTTTTGTTATGCACAAAAACAACATTGTTTTCTTTTATTTATGGACCATGATTATTTAATAAATGCTGATAATTTATTTTTGAGTAATTTCTTCATGTACATCTACGCTGTATGTAAATAAAAGTGCCCGTGTGACATCTGGGACACAGTGTGACTAAGAACTCTCTTTTTGTTCTTAACTTATGGCTTTAAAAAAAAAATCGAGATATATATATCTTATATCGCCATCCAGCTAAAAAAATATCGAGATATGAATTTTGGGTCATATCGCCCAGCCCTAGGCAAGACGGCACAGTGTGAATCAATTTTTTTTTTTTTTTTTTTTTTTTTTTTTTTTTTTCAATATATAAAGTCGTGCTAATGTATGGTGCATTAGCAGCACAGTGAGTGGCTTAAATGCCTTGAAAGGCTGGTTGTAGTTCGTGGAAGTGCACTAAATCTGCTGTGCCCCTCCTGATCTCCTATAGCCAGCTGGCACCATTTTAAAAACTAGACTGTCATGATGGAAATCCAGCTTATCGGACTGACTTGAGCATGTTATTTAACATTGTTAGAAATTACAAAGCCAGGCTTCATGTTTAGCTGGTGATAAATGTGTGTAATTTGGTGTACTTTACTTGATGGTTATTATTCCTGTTATATGGTAGGAACATTGTTACGGTGGGATCGGTCTGAACCAGTATCCCTCTAGCTTTGCTTTTCTAACTTGTGTTTGTTTACTTTGCTCCCTTTTCTTTTCCAGAGGTCCCCACATTTCAAGAGGAGACGAAAGCCTTATTTGGAAATCTTATGGACGAAGGTGTGTATTTTAGTTTTCCCCCTGTTCATCTACAGTTATAGTGCTTATACCAGTGTTTCCAGCAGGCTTTTTAACCGTATCTGTCCTCATTCCTTTTGTAGTCCTAGCTACGGGGTGAGTTGTTTCCTGTTTTGGGAATTTGGTGCTCTTAATTTACTTCACTTGGACAGCACCTAACACACTGTCTAATGTAACACATGGAGGGGTATGCAAGATGACTTTTATTTCACCTTTTTGTCAAACGTGCATACACTGTGTGATCGCCTATTTTCTAAACAGAATAGCTTTTCCCTTTTTGTGCTTCTCCTGAACACAGCAGGCTGTGTGCACAGTCATTGTTTGTCTGTTCTTTCTGTCATCCTCCTGTCCACCCTCTCGACACAGTGCAGTATCTCTCTCTGTCTGGTTAGCTGACTCACTGTTCCTGTCTCTTCAGTCTCTTTGCGCACATGATTTTTACCTTCTTCGCACACCTTTTGCTGCACCCTTCTCGGAAATGTATAATTTTGCTATAAAGGAGAAGAGTCGTCCTGAATTACTCAACAGTGTGTTTCGATATTTTTTTATTTTTTTATTTATTTTTTTCCGTGGTTGGAGGGGTGATAAAGTAAATTCAGGCTGCAGAAGTCATTTCTAAGCCACCTGCTAACAACAAAAGTTTGCTGCTTGTCTTTTCTTTTCCTTTTTCTTGGGAGCAGCACCCCCTTGGCCTCTCATGTGTCAGCTAAACAAGTGATGCTATGTTTATCCCTCCACACTCCATTTAGCTCTGCAGCTTGTTATAGCCTTATATGCCGCAAACTACTTATTGTTTCATCATATGTATTGTTCAAGCCAGGAAACTACAAAGGAGAATAATTCGGTATCCTTTAGTCTGGTTTGTTGGTGGCATTTTGTGCTAAAATTCCAGCTGTTGTTAATAGTAATCTCTATAATATTACCACTATCAACACAAAATAGCCCAATATCTGCACTTGTAGTGTGTGTGTGTGTGTGTGTGTGTGTGTGGCAGCGCTGCTTCTCAGCTGCTAGACTACAAAACCCTTCTCCCCCTTTCATGGCCCCTTGGTTGAGGTCCAGTGATGATCTATTTCAGTAAAGTATGTTGAGCCATACATTAGTTCTGTTCAGTAATGCAGCCAGTTTTCTTCAATAAGATGGTGCTGCAGTGTACTCTTGTGTGACAGAAGCACAGAAGCCACGCCTTAAGCGCACAGACGTCCTTTCACAGAAACACAGCTGGTAGCTGACCTCCACATTTACCAAAGTAGTAAGTTCACGGTTGTCCTTTTTTCCCTTTCCCCACTCTCACATGAGCGCATGAGGTGCATGGCACAGTTGTCAGATTGAACAGAACAGATTCTACATTGTCATGATCATGTTAAGACTACATTCATATGGCTCTGTTTTATTTCGGTGTGTTTTTGTGGACACCAATTATTGACAAGTGAACAAGTTTTATAAAGGTCTCAATAGATCTACAACAAATGACTCTGCAGTTATGAAGAAACTATTGTCTTCAAGCATAAGCGCTAAGCTGGTGATGCTAACACATGCTGGATATTTCAGTCTTGCCTTTGCAGAAAGTCCTGAGCTAATTTGGTCTCGCTGTTCCTGGTGCTGTTGCTAGCATGTTAGCTAGCAAAGACGTTCTATTAATAGCTGCTAAGGCAGTATCTCCATCGCAGCAGATGTGTTTACAGGCAGGCAGGCACAGGGAGCACTAGCTAATAGAGCGTCTGATTAGATCCAGTTTTTATGTATTTATTTTTTATTTATTTATTTTTTTAACCTCAGCACATGGCATGAGTGTGTGCATGTGAGCATGCAGACAAGATTTACCCTAGCAGGTAAGGCAGTGCTGCCTGCAGGTAAGGCAGTGCTGCCTACTGGTAGCACTGCCAGCTACTAAGCTAGACATAAGAGGGATGCTTACACAAGTAATGATGGCGTAGATAAAAGCATCACATTCAACACTCGTGGCTACAGGTTTACGCTATTATCTGGCAAATGACTCCACTGTCAGCAGGAAATGAAGTAATTATTATTGCTAAAACATGGGTTTTTAGTGCTGTTTGCGTGTTTTTCAGAAAAATTGTGTAAAAAGCTGAAATTTGTGACACTTTCTGGAGAGCTGGAGCTTGTGCAAAGAGAGCGTATTCAAACTTATGTGGCTCTAAAATAGCACAGTACAGCGGCGGCCTTAGTGGAGGATGGTCTCAAAGTGACAGTCTTATTTATTTGGTTTTTCTAAAGGTCTTCAAAAATTGCTGGTTATTGCTAGTTCTTTGAATCACCATCAAAGGGAAAGAGGAAGTGCTTCCCTTCTGTAAAAACAAGGACCCAAATGTTTTATCAAACATCATAATTTACTTGCTAAATGGAGGTAAGTTGCCTGGGAAGACCTCAGAAGACTACCTATGAGGGCCTCTGACTCAGCTACAGCAGCAGCTGAGTATGTTTTCTTCTACTCTTTTTGAAATTGTTAAATTTGTGCTAAGTTTGATCATGACTGCTCAATTCACCTAAGCTTTGGCAGCAGTTTTCTGGTGGTGTTAATTTCCCAGCTGTTTCGTCTGTCTACATATCACTGTGGTGTCTCATTGGCCGATTCTCGTCTTGTCTTCACCTCCCACACATACAGTCCCTTCTCCATATTATTCCTGTGTGCCGGCCCTCCCTGTGCTGCCTCTGTCTGTAGGTAGGTAGGTAGGTAGGGCTATAAAAAGGAGCGGAGTAGATGATGTAGTCCACCCAAATTACTGTACTGACCTGAAAAATGTGACCTGAGAAATATTCTTCTTCATCCTTTTTTTTTTTTTTTTTTTTTTTTTTTTTTTTCTTTTCTTTTTTTTTTTTTCTTTTCATCTTCCCCCCCTCTGCACACTCTTGTTCTTCTTGCATCCTCATTGCGGTGTCACCCCATCAGTCTATCGTCACGCCACCTTCTTTTTTTTTTTTTTTTTTTAAAACCACCTCCTTCCTGACTCAAATGGTTATGTCTGATTCATTCAGATGGAAGCGTGTTTCCACCAATGGGGAAAAATATCCCTGACACTAGCTCACTCAAAATCGTGTAGTGGACAGCATCAGTCAGCTTTCAGTGTATAGTAAACACGAACAAAGTGCTATTCATGTTGGCGAGTAACGCAAGGATTTCATCATTTCTTAAACCACATTGGTAAATGGTAAATGGACTAGTTCTTATATAGCGCTTTTCCACTCTTCTGAGCACTCAAAGCGCTTTACACAACTTGTGCATTCACACAAGCACAACTGACATTCACACACATTCATACTCCGATGGATGCATCGGAGAGCAATTTCGGGTTAGTATCTTGCCCAAGGATATTTGGCATGCAGACTAGGGGAAGCCGGGAATCGAACCACCAACCTTCCGATCAGTAGATGACCTGCTCTACCACCTGAGCTACAGCCACCCATGACATTGAAAGTACTCAGCACTTTGCATATTCATGCCTGCCAGCTGTAGCACTGGCAGCTGATGCCATCCACCTCCTGCTTCCGAGTAACAAAGCAATGACGTTTTGAGAAGCATAACTCAAAGTTTAGGATTATGGATGCAATCTTTTTTTTTTCTTTTTTCTTTTTTCCTTTTCCAGTTGCGTAAATTAGCCTCCGTGCATTCTCCTCTTCCTCAACACAATTGTTTTCCTGCCAGTCACATTTGGCTGCCACCTCTCTCCTTTGCCTCACAGGCCATCTCATCCTTATCCACAAACCTGTTACCAAGGCAACTACACAGCACGATGGGAAACATCAGTGCCACACACCACTTTACTGTCTGGTTGTTATTTAATTAAAGTGACAGAAAATCTGCATAGCTGACTCGTTGCAGCGATGACAGTGTTTTACACCACAGTGACAGAATACTGAAGAATACTCTTCCTGCACTGTAGGCTTTTTTTAAAGCATGGTAGAAACCATAAGATTTGGTTTTCACAGAAAGATGAATTTATTACCCCTTAAGATTCCATCCACTCTAAATATAATCAAAAAGCTTGCATTAGTCATACAAATAAGGAAGTGTGGTAGAATGACGAGTCTCCTGAGATTGCTCCAAGTGGGTTATCGTGATTTCAGTGAGGAAATGAAGCTCTCTGGTATTGGCACGGTTTGTGTGCTACAGACTGTTTAACTATGAAGTGTTTGTAATTCTGGAGATTAAACATTAAGTGTATGGCGAGTGTAATAAGCGCTGGATTGGGCCTAGCTGTGAGAGAGAGGATTAGCCCAGCATGTAGCCGCACATCATCATGCAAGCTGCAACGGGAGGAAAGAAGCAGAGTTTCCTCTTGATTTTTATTATTATTATTTTTTATTTATTTATTTATTTATTTTTGGTGTCGCTAACCGGACAAGATTTCCTATTCTGGGGTCCGTTCTTCGTACCTCGCTAAGTAAGTTAGCTGGATTTGATTGTTGACGATTTCGCGTGATCTTGGATCGTTCTGTTCTCCGAAGCTCATCTGGGACTTGCTGTCATAGCAACAGATCCGTAAGCGTAAACCTGCTTGGGAGCAGGCTCACTTTATGTAAACAGGATTAGATCGCGGCCACTCAGGTATGTCCGCTTCATCTATACGAAAGCAACAGCGATATTTTACCACTGTTTTTCCATAAATAAATATTATCAATGTAACTAAAGCTAATGCAGTGTTTGATTCTGTTATTGATTTCATACAGATACATACAGGTCATTTCCTAAAAAAAGGGAAATGTACTATTAATCATTCTATTCCATGTATTTGATTATTTCAGATGTAATTCATATTTTAGAGTAGTAATAGTAAATTACTTCGTGTAATCAAGATGAGAGACCACGGCTATAAAAGTGAAGGTGGATTTGGGAAGTCTGTTGCAGCCATGTCCTGTCCGTATACGCGAGCCACCCATTGCGGAAGGTGCAAGATTGATAAGGAGAGTGTTCAGAATTCAGCGTATATTGCGGGATAGACAGGATCCTTTAGCTCAGCGCGACAGTGTGCTCAGAGAGAGATCGATTTTCCCGTGAGGGTATTATTTACTTAACCAACTTGTTGACGAGGGGGTGCAGGACCACCACCTGTCTTTTTTTGCTCTGCCCTTTTCTTGGTTGCTGTTATAAACAAACAGATTATTTCAGGGTCTCTTTCCAAGAGACTAAAAGCAATATGAGTGATAAATATTACCATTCTGTAGAATATTCTTATATTTCACTTTTACTTGTTCCCATGTTCTAGTGGGTCCTGTTGTGGCTCTAATGTGAAAGAGGATATAATGTAATATGATATAATGTATGATAACATAATAGATTTACCCTACCGCCTACTGGTGTTGGCCAGAGGGGCCGATGGCGCGATATGGCAGCCTCGCTTCTGTCAGTCTGCCCCAGGGCAGCTGTGGCTACAACCGTAGCTGCCTCCACCAGTGTGTGAATGTGAGAGTGAATGAATAGTGGCATTGTAAAGCGCTTTGGGTGCCTTGAAAAGCGCTATAGAAATCCAATTTATTATTATTATTATTATTATTATTATTATTATTATTATTAAATTACTTACGAGTTTAATTTGTCAGCAACTTTCTGCCAGCCCTCTCTCCTTGCTTTTGCAGCCTTTGCAGTGTTCCCTTGCGTTTTAATTAAACTCTGAGGGATTTCAGGAGTTTCAATCAAGAGTTCTTGCTCTGCTGCCGAAAAATACTGAGCGTGCTCCTTCGACATTTTCGCCGACCAATCAAAGGGTTGCAGATCAATGTTTCTACTATTGATGCGTAGCCCCTGTTAAGCCACCCAGTGATCTCACATTACTTCATCCAGCTATACTAATCGTCAACAACAGGTGTGTTCGGAGAACCGGAATAGCGAGCTCAAAGTTGGCGCGATGATTTGATCTTGGATGTGTCATTTGATCTTGGATGTAGTAAGCGAGGTACGAAGAACGGACCCCTGTTCACAGATGTTTGTTTATAAACACTGATAAATGAAGTGGCCATATAAAACAACTACATCACCATCGGGCTATAGCCAGAGGTTTGCATTCCAGCATCCTTTTGATTTCCACACAGCTTGTTTACTTTTGTGCAACCAGACCGTACAAACATGATTCAGGTCAGTAGAAAACTAGGGCTGTGACCAAAATCTCATATCCCGATATGAGAATTCTATCGTCCCGATAATGATATAAATCAAACGTAACATTTTCTGTAAATTCTGTGAATCTCGGGCAGCTCGTCTTGCGGGAAGTGTTTCCAGCTGCGCGTCATGTAGCTGGAGTCGAGCGTTTTAACCGATACATGAAACGATACATTTTTAGACATAAGTTGTAAAGGGCGCCGTTTTCTTTGAGTATTTATTACACGGCGTGCTGCGGGGAAAAGCCTGTTCTAACGTTTGAGTCTAAGGTCTATTTTTTAGCACCTGGCGGCTCTTTTTTGCTTTTCATCCGTAAATAATCTGCTCTTTCACGTGATTCAGTTTATTTTGAAAAGTCTCAACAGGATCTTGAGCTTTATTGTGAAAGGTTTATGTGGAACATAAACAAGCGGACAAGTGATGCTGTTACTGTTGTTGTTGCTAAGCACAACGCATAAAAACAGGCGCTTGTCCGTCTGTAGTGTGGTTATATAAAATATAAGAGAACTTTAATAAGTTAATATAGCCACTACAGTGACCACCAAAACGATGAAAAATATTGCTGTAAACAGTTTATTTTGCGACACCAGGAAACAAACGACAGCGTAAAATGAAACGATAGACGTTTTTATATCGTCATCTGATATATATTGTTATATCGAACAGCCCTAAGTAGAACCGTCTAACGCTGGACTGGACACAAACGGGAATCAATCTATTGCCAAAAGATGATTGATATTCATACGCGCTGTACATATAAATATTATTCATTTATTATATAAATTGTATAGTAATGCATTTCAATTCTCAAACTATACACATTAGATCAATCCTCTTATGAACATGCATATCATAAAGTATTGATTAACATTAAAGGTCTGCCTGGTGTAGAGGACTGAGTGATGGCTAGAAGGCGCACAGCATATTTAGTATGTTGTCTAAGACCCCACAGCTGCTGATACAGACCTAACGGAGACGCTCGGTCTGAGTGATGACTTTACTTCTACATACACTACATGAACTTTCAGCGCAGTTTTTTTCTTTGATCCGTATGAATGAAGAGTTAGGCAAAGCTACAAAAACAATGACTCAGTTGGTGCAGAGAAGCAGCTTGGGGAATGCATTTAATTTCTCCTGTGTAGTTTATGGGCTGTTCTGTCATTCTGTTGTGTGACAGCAGGAAATGAAATTGCATACATGAGAAAAGATTTGTGAATTTGGCTGTAGTTGTGAAGCAAATTGATATAAATTGCTAACAGAGACAGCTGAACTGCACTAAAGCACATGAAGCCAAATGAACATGGAGATTTCTGTGGCTGTCTGTTTGATGAAAATGCTTAATGCCTGCGCAATTTGTGGTCTTGCTTCGGCATTTAAGTTTTTCCTTATAGCTCTGACCTGTGTATGAACAGTTGGAGCTAACACTTTAGCTGCATCAGTCCTGCTAGGACACAACAGCATGGGCATCATCAGCTGAAGTATTTAACAGGTCTTCTGTGACAATTAGACGTCACACGTCCCTTTTTGATATTTTACCAGTCATTAGGTTTGTCATGAAGCCCACCACACACACAAAAAGAACCAGATGCCCTTCCTGATTTATCCCTCCCAGAGATTTGACTCCTCCCAGTGTTGAGTCTATGAATATTTCAGGTGATGTGTGAATGTGTAAACTGTACACTATGGCGCTAAAGCAAAACCAAAAACTATACCTTGAATAACAGTAAAGTAAACGTCTTAATTTGGGAACAACGTTCGCAGCTTGACTCAACAGTCAACATATATGCTGTGGTGTATATAACAGTCATATAGCATGTTGATAACTTTACAGTAAAAGAAAGTGTTAAAGGGGGGAAAAATGCTTTAATTTTGTAGGGGTGCAGCAATACACAAAATTCACGGTTCGGTTTGATACTTTGGTGTCACGGTTCGATGTTTTTTCGATACAAAAAATGTTCATGCTTTTTTTTAATTTGTCATTTATTAAAATTATAAATGTATATTTTACCTCAAAAGTACAGTTTTTAAATTTAATGTTGCTGAAACAAAGTAATAAAAAAGAAGAAAAATCTATCTGATTGAGGAATCACTCATCTTTGGAAAAGGGAGTTTATTACAGAGAAATGGCTCTTTCCAAAATAAAAGCTATACTATACGCTTCTTCTGGGCTATATTCTCAGCAGCATATTAAACATATCAGGTCCCCATAAGGAGACTCATGTGCTAACGGCTGTCTAAATGACTCGGGTAAAGTTTGTAGCATGCCTGCTTGTTGTTTTTGTCTGCTTCCACTTGTCTTTGCACTAGGATGCTGTTGGAGTAAATGTGCAGTTAGGGCTGCTCGATTATGGCAAAAATGATAATCACGATTATTTTCACTGAAATTGAGATCTTGATTATTTGACGATATTTATTTAACCCTTTAAGACCTACACTGGACTGGCGGACTATAGAACAAAGTCCGCCAGAACTTATATTATATTTTTACATGATGTAGTGCCATTTGTGGGAGCATTTCAAGTTGCTATACAACTGTTATAGCCCATATTTTAATAATATGTATGCATTAAGTCCATAGTAACTACATTAATTGCAAAAAAGTGCAATAAACTACAAAAAAAATTGAAAATCGTTTTTGGTTTTTTTTTTTTTTTTTTTACATATATTTCTATTTGGAGAAATTTAAGAGGTTTATCCCTCAAAACTTTAAATACAAAAAAGTTGCAAAAAATAGTTTACAATAACAGGAAACTTATTTTGAGTGTCTTCATAGTTTTATTTTGGAGATACACCAATTTTCATATATTGCAGGAAAAACGAAAAAACAATCCTATGATGCAAAGAAAACAGCAGGTGCATCAAAATAAACTATTTCCAGCAGTGCAATTCGAGTTCTAAGCATCCCAGAAACTATTCAGAAAAGTCAAACATGACCAGTATAGGCTTTTAAGGCCTACAAGTAAAAAACTACAATTTCCGCGAAAATGACGTCACTTCCGGTTTCGGCCAGGAAATGGCGGACATGCGATAGTTCGCGCTGACGTCTGTTTCACTGTGGGAAGTGTTACGAACAGCTGATCGGATCGGCAAAGCGTGTTTCTGGAATATTATGTTTTTGTTCCTGCAAGAGCTTTTTATGCAGTTTTTGCAAAGCTTTATGTGGAAGGAAACCGTGACCGAGGACAAGCTGATGGCATCAGATGTAAGTACAACTCCTCCGGTTTCATATGCAAAACAAATTATTGCGCTAGCTTACATGGTTCAGGTTCTACAGGGATTTAAAAATAGTTACACAACACGGAGCGTGCTGCTCTGACCGGCTTTAAAGGTTAACAATGACTTTAAAAAATAATATAAAATAGTGTGCAACACCACTGAAGGGTTTTTTTTTTTTTTTTTTTTTTTTAAAACCTCTCTTTTCAACCAACGGCAGTCACTCTCCTCTCCAAATAACTTCTGCTTAGCTTTCTGAGCTTCCCTCTGGTCCTCTTAATCAGCGGTCTCCAACCTTTTTTGCGCCACGGACCGGTTTATGCCAGACAATATTTTCACGGACCGGCCTTTAAGGTATCGCGGATAAATGAGGGAGGGGCTAATAATCGGCTCAGTCATTTTTAATGATCGTTGAAAGCCCAGATCGTAATTGTGATTAAAATTCGATTAATTGAGCAGCCCTATGTGCAGTCATATTCGTTGTGTTCCCACTAGTGCTGTCAGCGTTAATCTGAAATGACGTTAACACCACAACACGGCAAATCTGTTAACGAGCTACCGCGGATCGCCCCGTGTGTGGGGCTGGACGGCCAACACGTTAACGAGCAAACTGTGCTAACGCAGTAGTTCCCACTCATGTAATTGAGCATTGGTGGCACATCCGACATACTGTTTTAGTTGAGCGTGAATGCGCAAAAACTGGAGTTTATTTTTAGATCCACTGGCATCCAAGTTCACTGTCATTTTAGTGAACTTTTAGTGAAACTCTTCTCTTGCTGCGTCACGACTGACTTTTTAGCTAACGTAAGTTAAAGTGGTAGTTTCTGTTTTTGTTTTTGACGCTGTCGCCGGTAAGAGATTCCGGAATGGCACCACTTACCTCAACATCCAGCTGTGAAAGCTGCATCAACCTGAGTCAAAAAGTGATCAAGCTGGAGCAAAGGATATCCACGCTATACCAAATCCAGGGGGCTGAATGCGAACTTGACACGATCCTCCTTGGCAAAGCTCAAACCACCGCTACTAGCGCTGAGCTAGCCGACACAGTGCACCATCCAGCTGCTGTGTCCCAAGATCCCGCCAACAGTCAACACAGGCTCTCAATTTGAGTCGCTGGTGCTTCTGCCAAGGACGAGAACTCCTGGTTTCAGCTAGGGGCCAGACCCAAGGCTCTGGTCAGCTCCACTCCACTCCAACCAGCGCCATGGACCGTGGTTGAGACGCGTGGTGGCTGTAGAGGGGGCAGGAGGATCAGTCTCTCGCACCCTCACCCCTCCGGCGCGGTAGTACTGGAGAATAAATTTAATGTCCTAGATCCTGTGGACTTTCCTCCTCTGACCGCTAGCCCTCGCCATCCCGCTGTGTCGCTGAGGTCTGCGCCATCTCCACCACTACACCCCCGGAGCCGCGGTGGGCAACCCGACGCTGTGGTGCAAACTCACCGCGGAGAGCTGTGCTTTACCCTGGCTCCTCGGAGAAGAGGACCCACGGCGCGGCTACCTGGGAGTCACTCACGCAGTCCGGCTGGCGCATCTCCATCTGAACACCCCCGGTGCCGCGGCGCAGGCGTCTCAGATGGCCAGCAGCCCCCGGTGGCACCTCCTCTCTCCACACTGGTCCTCGGGGATTCCATCGTCAGGAACGTGTGGATGAGGGGGGCGCTCACGCTGTCGTTCCCGGGAGCCACTGTTGTTGACATAGTGGACAGAATTCCCAACATTCTGGCATCCCACCCACAGGTTAACCGGCTCATCATCCACATCGGCACCAATGACATCCCCAAACAGCAATCTGAGCTGCTGAAGTTGGACTTCCTCCAACTCTTCAGCCTCCTTGGTCAGTTGCAGGTGAGTGCTTTTATCTCCGGGCCCACCCCCACCTGTGGCAGAGGGATAGGCCGTTTCAGCCGGCTGCTCAGCCTCAACACCTGGCTTTCCTCCGCCTGTGTCTCCCACGGCGTGGGTTTTTTTAACAATTTTGATGCCTTCTGGGAGAGGAGGCATCTTTTTGGGGCAGACGGGCTCCACCTCAACGCCTGGGGACGCCGTTTGCTGTCTACCAATTTGGCATTTGGCGTACAGCACTCCCGCACATCGCCCTGTCACTACCCCAAATTGACATTACCTGCTGATCTGTCTGCCACTGACTGATGTTCCCCTGGTCCCAGCTCCTATATTTGTTCCACTTTTAACAGTAATACACAAAACTTTGGACTCGGACCTCTCTTTCCCACAGTCAACACAATACCCGTCATAATCACAAACAGAGCAACAGAATTATCATAAATCCAGTAACTCCAAACACATTAATAACCTAAATATCAACATCCATTCAACTCTATTGTCAAAAATCCACCAGTCTCAATCAGTATGGCACTTTTAAATGTCCGCTCTCTGTTGAACAAGTCTTTTATTATTAATGATTTAATTTTAGATAATAAACTTGACTGTTTATTTTTAACTGAAACATGGCCGGGTTCGGATGCACCAGTTGTTCTCACTGAGGGCTCCCCACCAAATTTTAATTTCTCTTTTTCTATTAGAAGTGGTAAGAGAGGTGGTGGGACTGCATCTTTGGCCAACAACACACTCACCACCAAACAAATTTTATTTGATCATTTTACCACTTTTGAATTCCATGCTATTGTTTTCAGCAGCCCTCCAGTTTTATCTGTCACAATTTATAGACCACCTAAAGACAGCGCTGCTTTTATCAAGGAATTCTCAGAATTTTTAACAAACATACATTCAAAATATAATATAATTTTAACCGGTGATTTTAACCTGCACATAGATAATCCTTCTGACTCTGCATCAAAAGAATTCTTAAACATTCTTCACTGTTTGGATTTTACCCAGCATGTCACGCAGCCGACTCACAACAGAGGACACACTCTGGACCTGGTCATCACCCATGGGCTGTCCACCAGCGTGTCCTCTGTTGTTGACTTGGCTGTCTCAGTGTGTTCTTTTTTTTTTTTTTTTTTTTTAAACATCACCAGTTTTATTCAGCGGGAGACCTCGGTGCGAACTGTGAGGAGGCGCTATCTAACCTCTGAAGTGGCTGCAAATTTTACCAGGGTTTTAGACGAATGCCCCCCTGTGATTCTACCTGCACCCTGCAATTTGATTTTTAATCATTTCAACAGCAAACTGAAGAAAAGCCTTGACTCCATTGCTCCACTCACCACCAAAAAGATTAACGTAAAACATGTATCACCCTGGAGAAACGAAGAAGTCAAAACACTCAAAAGAAATTGCAGGGCAGCAGAAAGGAGATGGAGGAAAAATTAAAAATACTATCAACCATCAAATATTTTGCGAGCAACTTAAAATGTACAATAATACATTAAGGAATTCAAGAAACTCATACTTCGCCAAAATAATCAGTAATAACAAAAATAATCCCAAGGTCCTCTTTTCCACCATAGATCATTTATTTAACCCTGATTTTAAAAGCTCCAAAAGAAGCTCACAGACTCGCTCTGTGAGCAGTTTGCAGACCACTTCAGGGGAAAGATCAGCGCCATCAGATCTGATATTTTATCTAATCGCGATATGTTTGTAAAGACATCTGAGGGCTCGATTGTACCTGAGGAGACACTGGACAGCTTTGTCCTGGTTAATGCTGAGACCCTTCAGAAAGTTTTCTCCACAGTGAGACCCACCACATGTCCTTTAGATCCAATCCCTTCTTCACTCTTTAAAACACTTTATGGATTTTTTTGAGGCTGAGCTTTTATACGTGATGAATTGCGCTCTTCAGTTGGGTGTCTTCCCTGCTGCCTTTAAAACGGCGGTGGTGAGACCCCTTCTGAAGAAGAGCAATTTGGATTGTAATGATTTTAATAACTACAGACCTGTATCCAACTCACCATTTTTAAGTAAAATCTTAGAAAAACTTGTTTTTACTCAGATTAATGATTTTCTAAATGATAGACAGATCCTGGAGATATTCCAGTCTGGATTTAGGGTGAACCACAGCACAGAGACGGCTCTCCTAAAGGTTTTAAATGATCTTAGATGTAACTGGGACGCCCAAAAGCTCTCAGTCCTGGTGCTACTGGATCTAAGCACAGCCTTTGATACAGTAGACCACACTGTTCTTTTAAACAGACTGAAACACATGGTGGGCCTCTCTGGTGCTGTACACAACTGGTTCACTTCCTATCTCTCTGACAGAACTTTTATGGTGAGTATGGATACATGCTCCTCTAAGATCCATAAAATGACATGTGGTGTGCCTCAAGAGTCGGTTCTAGGCCCTGTACTTTTTAATTTGTATATGCTGACGGTGTCATCAGGAGGCATGGAGTGAACTTCCACAGTTACGCTGATGACACGCAGCTGTACATCTCCGTGTCTCCTGATGACACCAGACCAATGGATGCCCTTTTTAACTGTATCTTGGATATAAGATCTTGGATGGCAGAAAACTTTTTACAGCTTAACCAGGACAAAACCGAAGTTTTAATCGTCGGTCCTGAGGCTCAGAGAGAGAAACTCTTGTCTAAATTAGAGGCATTTTCACTATGTCCTTCGCTACAAGTGAAAAACCTGGGTGTTATTTTTGACTCTGAGCTTGGTTTTATCCCACATATTAAACATGTAACCAAAATTGGATTTTATCATCTAAAAAATATAGCCAGAGTCCGCCCTATTCTCTCTCGGGCTAACACAGAGATGTTGATGCATGCTTTTATTACTGCCCTGCTCTCTGGTCTTCCCAAAAAGAATATTTCAACTTTACAACTTTTGCAAAACTCGGCAGCTCGTGTGCTGACGAAGACCAGAGGGCGGGCCCACATTACACCGGTTTTAGAATTGCTGCACTGGCTCCCCGTGTGTTTCAGGATCGATTTTAAAGTTCTTTTATTGGTTTTTAAATGTCTTAATGGTCTTGGGCCTTCTTATCTCTCAGATCTACCTTTACCATATGAACCCTCGCGGACCCTGAGGTCCTCTGGTACTGGCCTTTTGATTGTCCCTAAAGTCAGGACACATACTCACGGAGAGGCAGCTTTTCAGTGGTATGGTCCTCGTCTGTGGAACAGCCTGCCGGAGGAGCTCAGGGCCGCAGAGAACGTACATGTTTTTAAGAACAGGCTCAAGACCCACCTTTTTAATTTAGCTTTTACTTAGCGTTTATTTATTTTATGCTTATTTATTCTATCCCGTTATTTTATTATTAATTTAGGCTTTACCTAATATTTATTGATTTTATTCTTATTCATTTTTTTAATCTTCTTACTCTATTTATATTTATATTTATATTGTATCCCGTTCTTATTTATTTTATCATTTTACCCTGTATATATCCTATTGTGTCATATCTCCAGTGTTTCCTCGGAGGGGGCTCTCTGCACCGGGGCTGTGATCGACCGTGGCTGCTGGGTCTCTGGGGGTCCTCTCAGCCTGGCTGGGGGGCTTCTTTGCCTCCCTCCTGCTGTGTGCCCAGCCTGGAGGCTGCGGTCTGTGACCGGCTCCCGGTGCAGACGGCTCCCTGTTATAGTGTTTCCTCACTTGGCTCATGTGAACCCAGCCCAATTTTTACTCTTTAAGTGTGTGTGTGTGTGTGTGTGTGTGTGTGTGTGTGTGGGGGGGGGAGATATATGTGTGTATTCACATCATTTATGTTAATGAGAGTGTGGGGAGTGAGTTGGAGGGTGGGGTGGGCTGCTTTTAACTTTGTGCTACATTTTTTGTATGAAAAGTGCTTTATAAATAAAGATTGATTGATTTAGTCCATGACGCGCTTACCTTCAGGGTTATACGTCACATGAAAACCAAAATAGTTCCAAACGCCAGATCTGAATGAGGGTGGGGGAGGTTCAGTTTGCCATGTTGCAACGAGCTTAGCTTCTGTCTCGCTAGCTTGCCCTGCGCTCAGTGAATCTGCGTTCGACTACTCCGCCTAGGCTGCACTGTCGAGCGCAGATCCACTGAGCGCTCAACACAGAAAGCATCATCAGAAGGAAAGTTGATAAAATTTAAAATTTTGTATTGTTTGGTACATGTGCGTACCGAACCGAAAGCACTGTATCGAACGGTTCAATATCCATACGAGTATCGTTGCACCCCTATAATTTTGGTATATTTTCATTTACATGTTTTTAAACAAATTGCATGCTCTGCAACCAGCATCAACACAGTGATGTTTGTCCTTCATGTCCGTTGTCTTGTCTGTTTCTTCCACCTCAGTGACCTGTTTTGACTCCGATGTAGAGTAAGAGCTGCCAACAAAGGGAGGGCTAGACAATTAGTCATACTTATCTTTTAACTAAGGCTTGGTAATGGTATGGTAAAATATGATGTGCTTATGGCTTTATCATAACCATCCTCCTCTCTTGTCAGAAATGAGTCGCCAGACTGCCACCGCGCTGCCCACAGGAACATCTAAGTGCCCTCCTTCTCAGCGTGTGCCCACCCTTTCAGGCACCACAGCCTCCAACAGTGACCTGGCGAGCCTGTTTGAGTGTCCTGTCTGCTTCGACTATGTCCTCCCCCCAATCCTCCAGTGCCAGTCCGGACACCTGGTGTGTACAGTCCAGCCTGTAACTGAACCTGAACTGTTTGTTGTTGTTGCTAGGAAAATTTCTTGCAGAAGCATAATTGTGAAGATTAACATTTTAGTAAACTTGTCATGAACATACTCGTGTATATATAAATAAATTTAAAAAATTTTTTTTTATTTTTCTTCATCCCCAGGTGTGCTCCAACTGCCGGCCTAAGCTCACTTGTTGCCCCACCTGCCGAGGTCCCCTGGGTTCCATCAGGAACCTGGCCATGGAGAAGGTGGCCAACTCTGTCCTTTTCCCCTGCAAGTATGCCTCATCAGGCTGCGAAGTCACCTTGCCTCATACCGACAAGACCGAGCACGAAGAGCTTTGCGAGTTTCGGCCGTATTCCTGCCCCTGCCCCGGCGCCTCTTGCAAGTGGCAGGGATCATTGGATGCAGTCATGCCTCACCTGATGCACCAGCACAAGTCCATCACCACACTGCAGGTTAGAAGTTACTCAGCTCCTCAGTTTCTTCCACAAAACATGCTCCTAAAAGTGTGTGCCATTTTTACTAAGTGAGGATGAGACACTTTGAAGACTATCTGAATTGATGCTATTTAAACACGGATTGTACAGGGTTTGCAATTAAGTTTGTGACTTAGAAATAAACTCTTAGAAATAAACTAGAAATAAAAGTCTGAATAAACAGCGTAGAGTTTGTTCAAATGAAGTGGAAACATGGAAAACATTTCATACTCCATCCCACTAAGCTGATGGGGAATTTTGAGTGTGCCCTCTGCTGGACAGCAAAGGAAACAACATACTGTGTAAATGTGTGTTAATTTACAAATGAGTTGTTATAGCCTGCAGAATTTGTTCATTTTAATATCATGATTACTTTTAAATTGAAGGAACACTCCAGTAGTTTACACCACTGCTAGGTGGGCGGAGCTTCTCTGGCAACAGGTGAGCTTTTGTGCTCACAGCTGAAGCTGCCTGAGATCACCACATAAGGAAATCATCTCTCACTGATGTCATGCAAAGCCTGAGCGGCTTGTACATATAGTTGTATGATCTGTTCTGAAACCATGGAGGATCTTTGCCCCTACAACGAGAACATCCATGATGGTGGTTATCTTATCTGGCAACACTGACGTATTAAAGTTGGCATGCTACTGCAGCCAGCAGTACTACAGTACTTCTTTTTTGTTTTTTTTTTGTTTTTGTTTTTTTTGTTGAAAGTGGTTTAGCCTTTTAATTCGTGGGATGACTTTTGGCGTAATTGTCTTAGAAATTTGTTTTTAAAGCTGTAAGATTGGACTGCAAGACAACACTAATGATTACTCAGTGGCTCATATCTTACTTGGTCTTGAGAATTTTAGATGGTTTGATGTTAACAATGAGTCGACGTGTCCATTGTGCAAAAGGTGGGGGTTGCATGGAGACTTGTCTCTGCTTGTTCTTTACTGTTATGCTAAAAGTCAGCCTGCAACAAGACAGCCGGATGACAAGTGCAAATCACAACCCCTTTCAAAAAGACAAGTGCATAAGTCATTATGTCAACTTTAATGTGTTTCTCAGTCTCCCGAGTCCGAAAGTCGCGGTCTGGCACACCTTTGAACTTTCCAGTGGTCGAGGTCTCATAACGGTGTGGTTGGTATCAAGAGCATACTCCCTGTCAAATACTGGCCAGATTATTCCAGAAAATTGCGTTTAACATGAGAACAACAAACGGCTTGTTCCTTTTGCAGCTTGTTTTTATAACATGTATTTATTTTGAGATCATGATGATGTAAAAGATCTTTATGTGAGCAGCGTTGGGTGTTAACTTCAGGCTGACAACTAAAGATGATTAACCCTGTTTGTGTCTCCGTCCAGGGGGAGGACATCGTGTTCCTGGCCACAGATATCAACCTGCCTGGTGCGGTGGACTGGGTAATGATGCAGTCGTGCTTCGGCTTCCACTTCATGCTTGTGCTGGAGAAGCAGGAGAAGTACGACGGACACCAGCAGTTCTTTGCCATCGTGCAGCTCATTGGGACTCGCAAGCAGGCCGAGAACTTCGCCTACCGACTGGAGCTCAACGGGCACCGGCGTCGTCTGACCTGGGAGGCCACGCCACGCTCCATCCACGAGGGCATCGCCACAGCTATCATGAACAGCGACTGCCTGGTGTTCGACACATCCATCGCACAACTGTTTGCTGAGAACGGCAACCTGGGAATCAACGTCACCATCTCCATGTGCTAAAAACTTTGAAGAGAAGAGGATTTAAAAAAAAAAACAAACAAGTTACATATTGTTAGGGGGCATTTTTTTTTCTTTGTTTTCTTTTTTTTATTAGACCTCACAGTGCCCCACCCCTCTCTGCCTCACTCCTTCAGACATGGATTTGGACTGTCTAATTAGGCAGCCATGGAGGCCTGGGGGGGGGGGGGGGGGGGGAATGGATGGCTGAATGTTTGGATGGATGAGTGGAGGAAATGAAACAAAATAGCATAACTGTGTAGTGACGGCTATAGACTTGGAAACACATTATGTGAGACCCACGCGGGGCCTCGCCCTCTGTTCGTCGTAAACGCGGACACAAACTGTCAAACTCCCTTCCTGGCCACGTGTCCCTGTCTTAGAGTGATTTCTCACAACTCATTCTCATCGCACTCTCTCTCTCTCTCTCACACACACACACACACACACACACACACACACACACACACACACTTCAGACACTACGGCTCTTCCCGAGCGGAACGTGGAAGGGGCTCCAGTCCCTGACTTGAAGGATCAAGCTATAGTTCAAAACGGACTCCTGGTCAGTGCTGGAGTGCTTGCAAGACAGCTAGCACTTCCTGTTTGTAATCCACCTCAGTACCCCTCAAGTCCCCCCACACTTTCCCTCACTCGGACTGGAACGGTTCCCACGCTCCCCACCCTCGCAGGGCTATGGCTGTGGCTGCTATTGACTATTTCAAACTGGAACCCTGAGTCCCTAAAAATCTTTATCTAAAATGTATCTTCGCCTGTGACTGGGGATCATCACTCACAGACATGAATGGCTGTAGCACCCCAATCCCCAAGTAACGTCCAGGAAAAGAAGCTTGGATCTGTGTAAAGGGTCCCGGGATTACTACAGCTGCGCGAGCTCGTTTTGCTTTCTTCTGCTCCACACCGGTTCCTCCCCCCAAAGCTAAAGATTGAGCATCGGATGCTTGTTATTAAATTGTTGACTGTCATCATCAATTATTAAACTTTGCTGTCATACTGGTTGGATGTAAGAAGGCCCTCAGCTACGTCAGCCCTGGAGTTTTATTTTCAAAGTGGACACATCAACGGCTTTCTGACATGCCAAACGCACATTGCTCTTTGCATTACAGGCTCTGTGTGCAGGTGTAATAAATTGACCTAGGAACAAAGGGGTCCTTTTTGTTTTTTAGAACAAGGAGGAAAAAACCTAAACACTGCATTTCAGTTGGAAGAATTACTTCTCAAGTCTATTTCTTTGGAACTATTAGTGGGTTTTTTTTGTTTTGTTTTTTTTGTGTGCGCGCGTGTGCACTGTCTTTGCTGAAAACCTGCTCATTTTCTCACGTCTCTTTCGTTTGTGCTCGGCCTCATTTCTCTGTCTGCCCGTGTCTGCCTCACCGATTGACTGATCACCCAACAAGGAATGAGGGACAGTTTCTACCGTTACAATGTTGCTATTGTTATTATTACATGGAGATTATGACAATTATCGGTTTTTGTATTGAATTTTAAAAACAAACATTAAAAGGCAATTGTAAAAGTTGTGGCTAAACTTCAGTGTTTGTAGTTTAAAGAAAAAAAAAAAACAAGTTGTCATTCTATTGAAGGTTTCTTTTCTTCCAGAGTTGGGTTGCTTTATTTTATTTTCTCTTCATTTATTTGTCCCGCTGTCCTCTCATTTGTGTGGTAAGTCTTCCCCCTCGAGCCCTTTTTGTTTTTTGTTTTTTTGTTCAAGGATTGAGGGAGTTCAAGCCAATCATCTCTCCATTTCTCCTCATGTGGAGTCTCAGTAATGTTGCTGCTCTCCCTGAAGTCCTCCACTTCTGTTTTAATTTGTCATTAAATAAATCTATCTTTTTCATACTCTGTGCTTTTTCTTCCTTTTTTTTTTTTTTTCATTTTTTTCTCTGAGGCTTTTGGATTCAACACGATGACTGTAAAACTGACAGTACCTCAGTTTTTGACAAGCAAAGAAATTAATGTAAGGAACTCTACATCTAACATATCCAGGTCAGTGGATGCTCCTCCTGTTTGACTTTTATTTATTTTTTAAATTAGATTGGTCTTCCTGTTGTAAACCTTCATTTCAGCATTTTTGGAAGCTTTTGTTTTCTTTCCCAGTTTTCCAGGTTGTTGTTGAGCTTAAGATTTGTGAAGGGTGTTCAGGTAAAAATATTTCAATATCGGCATGAAGCAATGAGCCAAGTTTAAAAGATTTAAAACATTTAAAACAAAATTGGAATTATGATTAGGAGAAGATCAAACACTAAAACATGATGGGGGTAGGTGAAGTACTTTTTTTTTTTTTTTTTTTTTTTTAAAGATTGTGGCCATCATGAAATGGAATAAAATTCGTTGTAATAGTAAAAGCTGATCTTCCCGACAGTCGGTTCATTTAAAAACTTTTCAGATCTACAGGGAACAGTTTTACATGAACAACATAAAATACAATGTCTAGTTCAAGTTCAAGGTTCTTTATTTGTCACATGCATAGTTATACAAGTATAACACACAGTGAAATGTAGCCTGACATGCTCCTCGACATGTGCAAAAATTGGGGGGGGGGGTGTGTAGAGGAAGAACTATGTGTATGTGTGTGTGTGTGTATATATATATATATATATACATACACACACACACACACACACACACACACACACACACACACATATAAAAAAAAACACCCAGCACGCCCCTGCGGGCGGTTTATCCTTCAAGCTCGGGTCCTCTACCAGAGGCCTGGGAGCTTGAGGGTCCTGCGCAGTATCTTAGCTGTTCCCAGGACTGCGCTCTTCTGGACAGAGATCTCCGATGTTGTTCCCGGGATCTGCTGGAGCCACTCGCCTATCTTGGGAGTCACCGCACCTAGTGCTCCGATTACCACGGGGACCACCGTTACCTTCACCCTCCACATCCTCTCGAGCTCTTCTCTGAGCCCTTGGTATTTCTCCAGCTTCTCGTGTTCCTTCTTCCTGATATTGCTGTCATTCGGAACCGCTACATCGATCACTACGGCCGTCTTCTTCTGTTTGTCTACCACCACTATGTCCGGTTGGTTAGCCACCACCATTTTGTCCGTCTGTATCTGGAAGTCCCACAGGATCTTAGCTCGGTCATTCTCCACCACCCTTGGGGGCATCTCCCATTTTGACCTCGGGACTTCCAGGTTATACTCGGCACAGATGTTCCTGTACACTATGCCGGCCACTTGGTTATGGCGTTCCATGTATGCCTTGCCTGCTAGTATCTTGCACCCTGCTGTTATGTGCTGGATTGTCTCTGGGGCATCTTTACACAGCCTGCACCTGGGGTCTTGCCTGGTGTGATAGACCCCAGCCTCTATGGATCTTGTGCTCAGAGCTTGTTCTTGTGCTGCCATGATTAGTGCCTCTGTGCTGTCTTTCAGTCCATCTTTGTCCAGCCACTGGTAGGATTTCTGGATATCAGCCACCTCCTCTATCTGCCGGTGGTACATACCGTGCAGGGCTCTGTCCTTCCATGATGGTTCCTCGTCTCCCTCCTCTTTCTTGGGTTTCTGCTGCCTGAGGTATTCACTGAGCACTCGGTCAGTTGGGGCCATCTTCCCAATGTATTCTTGGATGTTCGTTGTCTCATCCTGGACTGTGGTGCTGACACTCACCAGTCCCCGGCCCCCTTCCTTCCGCTTAGCGTACAGCCTCAGGGTGCTGGACTTGGGGTGAAACCCTCCATGCATGGTAAGGAGCTTTCTTGTCTTTATGTCAGTGGCTTCTATCTCCTCCTTTGGCCAGCCTATTACCCCAGCAGGGTACCTGATCACGGGCAGGGCGTACGTGTTGATGGCCCGGATCTTGTTCTTACCATTCAGCTGACTCCTCAGGACTTGCCTGACCCTCTGCAGGTACTTGGTGGTTGCAGCTTTTCTAGCGGCCTCTTCATGGTTCCCATTCGCCTGCGGGATCCCCAAGTACTTGTAACTGTCCTCTATGTCTGCAATGTTGCCTTCTGGTAGTTCAATCCCCTCAGTTCTGACTACCTTCCCTCTCTTTGTTACCATCCGACTACACTTCTCCAGTCCGAACGACATTCCAATGTCATTGCTGTATAGCCTGGTAGTGTGGATCAGTGAATCGATGTCTCGTTCACTCTTGGCATACAGCTTGATGTCATCCATGTACAGGAGGTGGCTGACAACTGCTCCGTTCCGTAGTCGGTATCCGTAGCCAGTCTTGTTAATGATCTCACTGAGGGGGTTCAGGCCTATGCAGAACAGCAGTGGGGACAGAGCATCTCCTTGGTAGATCCCGCACTTGATGGTGACTTGTGCTATGGGCTTGGAGTTGGGCTCTAGTGTTGTACGCCACATCCCCATTGAGTTCCTGATGAAGGCTCTTAGGGTCCC
>NC_137930.1:69998430-70025930 GCF_963969265.1 Rhamphochromis sp. 'chilingali' | reverse complement strand
TATACTCAACAAGTCTACTAGATCTTGCCAAAAGTCAGTTGTTACTGAGCAGGAAAAAAACAAATGATCAATACTTTCCGCATTTTGTGAACAAAATCCACATGGCTCTACCTCAAACCCAAACCTTTTTTTAAGCATTTCAGCTGCTGGGTAATATCCATTAATTATTTTAAATTGCATTTCTTTGACTTTGGGGGGGATAGGCCATTTTAAAAAGTGCGTATATTTGTTCGTTATTTTAACATTACTCCCTTTTTAGTTTTGTGTTACTGTTAAAGTCGTGAAATAATTTGTTTTTAAATATCTTGTTCATGGTTTTATTATTACAGTTTTTATCCATCAAAGGAATCTGGTTTAGATGTAAAGAAGGTAGACTAATTTGTGCCTTAGAGTAATACAAATAACCTTGAATCAAACTCAACAGAGGTAAGGGGATTGCCTTACAAACCTTGTCATATTCTCTAAGGGAACACTGAATGTTAAACTTCGCATTAAAAACACCCACTGAGAGAAACTGACCCCTTTCATCAAGTAAGTCTGTTATAAAGATTATGTTTTTTTCAAACCACTCTTTAATAAACAATGACTTCTTATTAATTGTAATTGTTCTGTTATTCCACAAGGTGGAGCAATGTGGTGAAAAGTTATGGGCAAACACCATCTTCCAATAAGACAAGACCTGCTTATGATATTCTGACAGTTTCACAGGCAACTTCAATATATCAAAATCACATTTCAGGAGAAAATCCAACCCTCCCACCTTTTTGAAAATATTTTTTGGGATATGGAACCATATGGAGTCAGGTTTCAAGAGGAAGGCTTTTATCCAGTTTATTTTAAATACTCCAACCATTGATTGAAAATCAATTGACTTTATACCACCTTTAGCGTAATCTTTGACAAGTTGTGATTTTTTAATGTAATGTGTTTTATTGCGCCAAATGAATTGATAGATTATAGAGTTAATCTTTTTAATGCTTTTCGGGGTAATGTATAGTGAGTATGCTGGATAAACCATCTTTGAGACGCCCTCTGATTTGGATAATAGATTGCGTCCAAAAATTGTAATATCTCTCGTCAACCAATGATTTAGTGTTTTGGACATGCCATCAATTTTGTCTTTTAGGTTTTTTGATTCTCTAGTGTTGATGTCTTTGTCTAAATAGATGCCTAGATACTTAACTTCATTTTTCACTGGAATCGTCCTCATGCTATTTTCCAAACAATCATAAAGTGGCAAAAGTTCACACTTCTTTAGGTTCAGACACAAGCCTGAAGCTTTAGAAAAAATTGAAATGACATTCAATGCTTTCTCGAGTATTGATTTATCCTTTAAAAATATTACTGTGTCATCTGCAAACTGACTTATTTTCAGTTCAATATCAAAAATGTTTATTCCTTCGATGTCTGAATGGTTCACAATGAGGTAAGCCATTAATTGAGTGCAAAGAATAAATAATTTTGGAGAAATTGGGCAACCCTGTCGAATTCCACAGAATATGTCTATCCTAGATGTTATGCCTGGATTGAGCGAAACATAACTATAAATTTGCTTGTAGAACAGTTTGATCACTTTGCAAAATTTGTTTCCAAATCCAAAAAGTTCTAAAGATCTAAATAAAAAATTATGGTCTATTGAATCAAATGCCTTAAAAAAGTCAATAAATAGTATTAAACTTTCTGAATTAATAAAGGATCGATAGTCAATCATATCTAATATTAATCTTATGTTATTATGAATCTGCCTTCCTTTAATAAACGCTGATTGGCACTCATCAATCAATTTGGTTAAGACGCTTTTAAGCCTATTTGCATATACTAAGGCTAATAATTTGTAGTCGTTACATAAAAGTGTTATGGGTCTCCAATTGTCTAGCATTTGTAAATCTTTGTTTGGTTTGGGTAATAAGGTTATTAATCCTGCTTTCATTGTTGGGGATAGTTCTTCATTTTTTAAACAATCCAAAAAGCCATTAAATAACAAATCTTTAATGTCTTGCCAAAAGGTTTTATAAAATTCAATCGTTAAACCATCAATTCCAGGCGATTTTCCATTTTCCATTTGTTTTAGAGCTGTATCTAATTCGGATATTTTCAAATCTTCTTCTAACCATGTTTTATCATCCTCTTCCAATTTTTTAACCTGATCTTTAATCATATCAAAAACATATCTGCATTTTCTTTTTCAGTTCTTGATTTATACAGATTACTATAGAACATGTTAATTTCCTCACTTATTTTGTTTGGTTCCTCAATTATAGTACCATCCTTACTCAATTTAGTTATTTTTTTCTTTGTTTGTCTACGCTTCTCTAGACTATAGAAATAAGATGAATTTTTTTCTCCATGCTCAATCCACTTGGCTCTAGACCTTACATATGCTCCTTTAGCTTTAATCAAGTACACCTCATCTAGCTTATTTTGTAAAGTTTGTAAGCGTTCTGACTCTTCCGCAGTCATACAGGGTTTACCACATAATAAATGAATTTGTTCAATTAGATTTTTCTGTTCACATACGCGTAGGGCAGACACTTTCTTTCCCGTTTCTATAGCTAATTGTTTCACACTATATTTAAACCATTCCCATTTACTGACATTAGTCATGCTCATATTGTTAATTTCTGATTTAAGTTCTTTAACTTGTTTACAGAAGTCTTCGTTTTGTAATAAACTATTGTTAAATTTCCATATGTTGTCAGATCTTTGTTGTTTACGTAGAGATAATAAGAGACTTATCAGACAATGATCAGTAAGTGGGGTTGACTGGGTCTCACATTTCGTAACATATGATGATACTGTTTGGGAGACAAGCCAATAATCTAATCTTGAACATACGTTTTTATTTGATGGACTAAACCAAGTATATTTCTTCGTATTTGGGTTTGTCATCCTCCAATAATCGATCATATTGGTTGTCGTACAAAAGTCACAAATAATGCTATCGTGTTCTGGTTGATTTCCTCTTTGTGGTTGTCTGTCAAGCCATGAGTTAGGAGCCAGGTTAAAATCGCCTCCAGTTATCACCTGGGTAGAACCATATGTAGTACTCCACTTTGCAATTAATTTACTTAAGTTAGACATCATATTTCTATTTAGCGACCTGTTATTGTATCCATACACGTTAATAAGAATAATTTTCTGTTCACAGACTTCTACCAACACCATGATCCAATGCCCCATTCCGTCGCTTTTATGATCAATAACTCTCCCTGCAAATTTGTTGAATAAGATCATAACTCCTGCTGAGTGAGTAGTACCATGTGAATAAAGAATACTATCTCCCCATTGATGTTTCCAAAATGTTTCCTCTTCCTTACCAGAATGTGTTTCTTGTAAAAACAAAATGTTTGCCTTAATTTCCTTGCAGAATAAAAACATGGCCTTACGTTTGACATTGTTTTTTTAAGCCTCGAACATTTAAGGAACTTAATAGAACAGCCATCTATAAGATAAAGAAAAAACAAAAACAAAAACGCAAGAACAAAATACAAAACAAGAACAGTAACGGCTTCCTTGGCACTTACTAGAAGAAAAAAAAAAAGTGCTTGAAGCGGGAATAAGCCTAGTGTCCTACCTATGTAATCATAACAGTACTCCGACCCTATCACAGTACTACCCCTTTATATATGCGGCAATTTTAGCTCTGGATAGCCCACGTTTAACTACGGCTTTGCTTTTTGACCCTCTCCTATTTTTTATTTGTGTATTTTTAACAGATATGTATATATAAACATATATATACACACATACATATCCACATTTTATGGTTAACTTGTAGTGACTTCTTCAAGTGCATCTCACAGATCGATCCTTTTACCGTCTATTATTGCATAACCCTCCTTTAGGAATGCTCTTTTGCCGTTGTTTCGAGCTTCCTGCACCTTGGGCCACAGCTTGATCCGAGCTTCACGGTCTTCTTTGGAGAAGTCTTCTTTAAATTTTATGTTCAGTTCTTTGCAGACCCTGGCCTCTTTGGATTTCCTCCATACTTCATCCCTTGCCGTCCTCATGCTGAACTGTATGATGATTGGTCTTGGCACCTTGTTGCTCACTGCATTGTCTTTCTTCCCCAGTCGGTGTACTGTATCAACCATGAGCTGCAGTTTTTCCACTGATACAGGAACCACTCTTGTTAGAATGCCGATCACTGTTTCACGTGTATTCTCGTTGTCCTTCTCTGTCAGACCCAAAATTCTGAGGTCCCATCTTCTGCGGTAACGTGCACTCTCCCGACAGCTCTCCTTTAATTCTTTGTTTTCCTTCATCAGCGACTCCACCTTCGTCGTCAGCTTGTCAATTTCCTCTCTGTTTTTTTGGGTCGCCTGTGTATTTACTTCAATGCGTTGTTCGAAGGCTTCCAACTTCTTTTCAAGCGAATCAAACCTTTCCTCGCATCTCTTTGTGAAGCCAAGTAAAACTTCATATACATTCTCGATGCTCACCTGCTTCTCAGTTATTTTGCTTTTCATTTTTTTGGGATTGGGACTTGGTAATGGAGTGTGGTCACCTATGGGTCTTCCGATCTCTTTCTGAAGTTCCATCTCTTCTATATCTTCATCCTCACATGCTTCCCGCATAGCAGCAAGGTTGTAATCATGGTCGGAGAGGCTACCTGTTAGCTTGGGGTTAGCCATTTTTATCACTCTAAGTTTATCTTTGTGTCTGCCTGAAGGTCTGTCAAAGTAACTTCCAGGGGGTTTCGCTTGCGTTCTACTTCCTTTGGAGTAACAGTTTGTCAGTAAAGTATTTTACAGGACATCAAAATCACGTTTCTTAATCAGACCCGCAGATTGTACAACCGCTTATTCCGCCATCTTTCTCTCCCCCTCAGAAGGCAGAGCTGTTGAGAAATGCTAGGAGCTAACTGGGCGCTAACCGCATCATTCAAATATATTGAATGTCGCAAAGAGAGGAAGTGACGTAAGATTTGCGCATGCGGGGTACCGATCGGGTTTCCGGTACGGATCGGGTAGTGACATTGACGAAGCATACTGCTACTTCCGTAAACTCGTTGATGTCGACTGCGCATGCTCTGAACATGTCCCAGTCCACGTCGTTGAGTGCGTCCTGTAGCGTAGCTTCTGATTGGGCAGTCCACCGTTTTACCTCCCTCTTGGTCACGTCTTCCCTCCGTATGCTTTGTTTATACTGGGGAATGAGGAAGATGGCGTTGTGGTCAGACTTCCCAAAAGCCGGGTGTGAGACAGCTTTGTAGCCCTGCTTGTATGGCGTGTAGCAGTGATCCAAAATCCGATCCCCTCTCGTTGGACACGAGACATGCTGGTAAAAGTTTGGCATGACTTGTCTGAGGTTCGCTTTGTTAAAGTCTCCTGCTACAATGAGGGCTGCTCCCGGGTCCTTGTTTTGAAGCGAGCTCAGCACATCATGTAATTCGGACAAAGCCATACCTGTGTCCGCTTGGGGTGGGATGTAGACCGCCGTGGCGATGACTGAGGTGAACTCACGGGGCAGATAGAAAGGGCGGCACTTAATGCTCAGGAACTCCAGATGTGGCGAGCAGCCGCTGGAGAGAGTAGAAATGCTCCTGGCATCACACCACTTTCTGTTTATCATGAAACACACTCCCCCACCTTTGGTTTTGTTCGACTCTGCCGTTCTGTCCGCGCGGAGCACAAAGAATGAATCCGACGGAGTTACGGCCTGGTCCGCCACGGTGGGGGTCAGCCATGTCTCCGTGAAGCACAGAATGTTGCAGTCCCTCATGTCACGTTGGAAGGTGACCCTTGCTCTTAGGGCATCGAGCTTGTTCTCCATGGATTGTACATTGGCCAGTAGGATACTGGGCAGTGGTGCGCGATGCGCCTGCTGTCTCAGTCTGTTCCTAATACCAGCGCGTTTTCCCCGGCGCTTCTTTGTTCTGTGCCTCGGATGAGCGGCCCGTCCTTTGTTGTTCTCCGCGCCGCGTAGAATCTCTGGCGGCCAGGAAGGGTCAGGTTTAAAAGTGTCCAAGATTAGATGTGCAACCTTGGCACCGATGTTTACAAGTGATCCGCTGTCGTATACTATAAGACTAGAGGATTTTGGGATGTAAACCAGAGCAAAAAATAGGTAAAAAACAAAAAAAGTGGATAGTCGGAGCGGAGCGGTCAGGAAGGCGTCTGGACGTGGCCGCGCCATCTTGTAACATGTAACAGGTCTATGTTGTCATTACAGGTGTCTCATAACTGTTAGGAGTGGTCATAAAGCAGGAAGAAATACAGGTAAGAGCCTTGGCAGCACATTGTTTAGCTATCGCCCCCACGATGCTGAATCGTGAAACAGAAAGACCTACTGGAGAGAGAGAGACGGCCAATTGGCGTGAAAGCCCTCCAAGCCACGTCTGCACCCCAGGCAGGCATCACTGTTCCCCTGGGAGTAAACCAGCTGTGACAGATGTTAGCCAGAAAAGTAGGGAAATGCAAAGCTTACAGCAAACACGGAGCTTTGTGCCAGACAGTGGAGGCAATGGAAGATCATGACAGTGGGCTTAGGGTAACATGTTTAACATATGCACTGATGTGATTTATAATTCAATGCAAGATCTTCAAACACAATGCCATTTAATGGAGAAAAAAATCTGTTGCCACTCAGATATTTAAACATCTGAGTGGTGGAATTTAAAAAAAAAAAAAAAAAAAAAAAAGGGTCTAGTACAGCCCTGTGATACTGCCCTTAATGCATCTGGTGGCCTCCTCCTTAGTTTCTCATTGTTAAGTGGGTTTGTGGATGTAGGGCAGCCTTTGAGGTCAGACAGGTAGGTCAGTAAGAAACAGGAATAGTTCTGTGCAGCTGCAGGAGTACAAGCTGTTGGTACAATGGATGCTGTCAAGTAGCACAGAAGACTGTAGGAGTAGGATGGTCTGATGCAGGTCTGGGAGGGAACACCAGCCTGCATCTCATCAGGAGCATGCCCAGAAGCACAAGCTCACACTTAAGGGCAACTCAGTATCTTGACAGACTGGAGAAGCTGGGGAGCGCATCACTGATTTTCCAATTGGCAGACGACCCACTACATCTGAGCCAGAAAATGATACAAGGAATAGGGTTGTGACGTGACGACTCCTAGAGTGAGCAGCCAAAAGAAGAATAATTACACCACCAGCCTGAACCGCTGATACAAGTCAGAATTGGCCTGTTCTCTCTCATCAGTTTCCTGTTCTTAGCTGACAAGAGTGGCCCCCTGTGTGACGTTGTCCCGCTGACTGGATATTTTCTCTTCTTACGGACGATTCTCAGTGAGACAGGAAAAATATTAAGGTCAGGCGGTCTAGCACCAACAACCATGCCACAAAGCAGCTTAAAATCACAGTTCTTCCCCATTCTGATGCTCAGTTGGAACTTCAGCAGGCCATCCTGACTATACTTAAATGCATTGAATTGTTGCCATATGATTGGCTGAATAGATAGGTAACAAAAATATGGTATTTGTCCCAGTCTTAAAAGCAATAGAATCAGTGCCTCCTCAGGGTGGTTGCTATAGAAAAAGAATCGTTTTTAATTTTATCTTAGTACGTAAATATCATAATTGAAATACATTAAAAGCAACTGAAACAATATTTTCAACCTGGGTTTAGGTTTCGCTCTGTTATCACCCTGAAAGAGATCTCTCAAAAACTTCTCACATTCCTAGTGTGTTTGAGGCGATGAGCCTTCTTGTACAATATTTAAGACATTTAAAGTAAGCAGACATAAGAGTTCATCTTTAATTTAACCCGTGATGAAAAACAGAGTTTGCCCATTTTTCTATGGAGAATGCTGCATTTTATTCTTCTTCCACATACATAGAACCATATGTGCACTGTAGCCAAAAATGTGCATATTTACAAAAATGAAATCAATATACACAAAAGAATTATAATACAAGAGAAAAGAAATCCTTCAGTAATCCTTACGATAACAACATGGCAAGTACAAACAAAAGTTATTTTTGACACCTTGTGAAGTTTTTGTGCAGAGATTCTTTTCTCACAAGATGAAGTGTTTGTATGTTCCGGGTGTGTAAGGGTGAAACCGCTGCAGCCTTCATTGCGGTACATCTGTAACTTAAACTTCTTAACACTGTTTGTGAGCAAACTTATGATCCGTCATTTTAAATGCAAATTAATTTTCAAAGGGTAAGTTTAAACTGTTTTAGTGTTTGTTTCCATTCAAGGTCAGACAACTGACACGTGTCGGCTGCAGACAGAAACTTTTAACCCAGAGCGGGTCAGTTTGGGAAGTAACGTCACTTTGAAGAGATCATCAGAGCAGCAAATTCAGGTTTTCTTCAGAGATCATTTATAAAGTGCAGCTTTGAGAAAGAACACAGAACTATGAGAGAAGGGACTTTCTGCAAATATCATATGAAAAAGAAAAATCACCAATGAGATTACATAAAACAGTTTATAATGGTCTACCTTTGAAGGGGGAAAGCATCTAAAACTGGGTTTGGGAAGGTAGAGTTGGGAGGGGCTGGTTAAATTAACTAGAAACGTTTTTTGGTAGTTGTTTAAATTCAGCTTGAATATGCACACGTATCGTAACTCGGAGAAACGGCTTGTGAACAACAGCCTCTAAATGTTGGCCACGAGCACGCCTAAGGGTGTTTCTTTGATGTGCTCAGCTGCCAAAACAGAAGCTTTGATGTAATTTCCTGCTTAACTTTTGACCAGCTACTGCTTTTGGGGATTTCTATTCACTGTTTATACTTTCATCCGACTGATCTCATCATGCTTCCTGAAATTCTTGCTGTCTCAATTAAAACGCAATTCCAACAGATGCACTGCAAACGAAAACAAAGTGTTCTTTTAAACTTCCCATGTTAATATTGAACGACTCCGAACTGCACAAACCGATGTTGGGTTTTGTAGCCTGGTACTGCTTGACAGTGGAAAAAGAACAAAAATGCTTTGCTGAAAGTTTCAAAACATGCAAAAACCTGCCAGCGTCACACGTGTCTCAACATAAAGCTGGAGAACAAGCTGAGAGTCTGTATTAAGAAGTCAGCAAAGTTCAGGAGAGGAAACCGGTCGTGCGCTGAGCTGGTGCCACGGTCCAAAAAGAGCGCGCCCAGTGCTGGTCCCACATTCATGGAATCTCTGGACTGTTGTCGAGAAACAAAGAAATGATTACCTAGAGACTTTTCTTGTTTGACGAATGTGGTAACTGTTAATATTTTGGTGACGCAGACACCGGTGCTGTCGATCTTTATCGACCTGAAAGTGAAGGAGAGAAAAAGTAGATCGTCCCAAACGATGGGTTTCAACAGTAGCAGCTAGTTTGACGATCAGTCTCGATGAAAAATAAAAACAATTAAAGAAAAAGTCCTCCAAGCTGGAAGAGATGGTAAAATAAATTATTTTTATATATATCCTTGCGTGTGTATGCACTGCGTGTATATCTGCTGATCGTCTTAACTGAGATAGTTCTTTATCCGAGCAGCAACCCAGAAAGGGCGTTCAGGTCTCTCATGTACGGGTTGTCGCTGAGGATGCGGTCGATCCGCTGCTTCTGGTCGGGGAAGATGTCGTACAGTTTTCTCTTCAGCTCTGACGTCTCCCCCGGCGACCGCTGGGGCGGAGGTGAGGGAGAGGGTGAGGGAGAACGGCGAGGTGGGTGCCATTCTGGGGGCCCAGAGTGGGGCCAGTGCGCAGTGGTGTGGGCCGTCAGGGAGGTGGGGGTCCGCGGGGCAGAGTGAACAGCTTGCACGTAAACTGGCTGCTGCTGTGAGGGAGGCCGGAGGTCCGGGGGTCTGAGAGGCGGAGGCGTGCCCGGAGCTCTCCTGACAGGAAGAGAAAGAGAGGGTGTAAGAAGGAGCAGTGCACAGCACAATAACACTGACCCGACAAGGCCTCAGTATTTCATCACACACCAGCTTTCTTTACGGAGGAAGATGTCAAGGTGAGGTCCGTTCTTTCCCAGAGGGTCATCGGGGATCATGAAGTGGTCCTCCACAAAAGTAAACTGAAGCAATCTGCTGGTCAAAGTGGACAAATTCACAAACTGTAACGTCCAAGCAACTGTTCTTAAACTCTAGTGGGCACTTTCTGAACCCACACTGTGTTGTTTTTTCTGCGGCTTTTACATTCTTACTGTTGACATATTACATGTTCAATTGCTGATTTCGAATAACTACATTTTATTCTTGAAATTTTAACATCACTACAAAAGCTGGAAAGTACTCTGGAGTTAAGATCATCAACGCACCAGGAGATCCAGGCGATGCAGAACAATACAAAAGAAGACACGCTTTCAGGTTCTTTGCTCAAACCTTCCTAGAAATGACTTAATATTGTTGCTGACAAATTAACAGCATTTTCCATGAAAGTCTACTGATTTGGGTACAAATGTCTGTTTTTCCCCCAATAAAAAAAAAGTTTTAAAAAGAATTAGTCTGTGAAAATTATTTAAAAATGTTAAGAGCTTTGTTGTTTGTTGATGAAGAAATATGCCACACTGAGTCACAGTATGTTTACAGGTATGTGGAAATGAGAAATTTGGTTAGAGTCAGTGATGAGTCTCTCCCTCCAGTACCATGTTTATTAAACCAGTTTGAGATAAAAAAAAAATAAAAACTTTACAGTATGCGAGATTGTTGTCATGGAATTATAAGCTAAGCTAATTTTACCCCTGGTGAAGGCTGAACTAGTCAGCCTGAACAAAGCAGCCTTAAATAAACAGTTTGTGTACGGGGGAACGCCGCTCTCTGTGTAAAGCAGTCACAACCAGGAATTAACCCATGACAGCAGCACCGGATGGCGTCAGACCAACTTGCACAGTGGTTTCCTGTGCAAAGGGGGTCTTTATCTGAGACACTGACCAACAGGGGGCGACACAATCCCACAGTCTCATACATTTAGCCCTTCATATGGGCTCTGGTGGAGCACCGTATGATAGAAGTCATGGAAAATGTTACACAGCTACTTTCAATACAAACACTCTTTGTCATCAGCGATGTATATAAAGTTTCAATATATTTATTCAGTTTGCATTTATTTTATTGTAGCCTTAACTGTAAATATATCGGCATACTAGATGCACTGAGAGTAATTTCTGTATTCATCACCATATAAGTAAGTCTGAGTGGTTTACAACACTCCCTGCAGATACAGCAGAGTATGAATGGTTGATATCAACGGATTTATTTTCCTCAATACTTTTTCAACGGTTCTCCTGCGTGTCAAAAAACATGTGAAGGACACGATGTGGGTGTTCAAAAATCATTTAAAGACATCTCTTAGCCAAATTAAATATGTTGCTTTAACTGATGTAGCAATATGAAATTCTCATTAAGGAGTAATAAAATGCATTATTCACTATTAGTCACCAAAACTGGATCTTTTGATTGGTGACACACTTAAAAATGCTGTACCTGTTTAGTTTCCTGCACACACATGAATTCTCAGGTTCCTTTTCCTATAAAGGACTCGCTGATTGATAGTAAATGTAAATAAAATGGTTTTAAATAGAACTTCAATCTTAACATTGCTCCTGTGTGGACTTTCCAGTGCCATGTTAGGTAATGCAGCACGTAAGTGAATGACTCACTGAGCTGTATACACAACAATCACCTCTCTCTAATGATCCTACGCCAGGTGTCCGAGGTGTCGACGAAATCCCTCAGGTTGTCATTGGTTACAATGATCCCGTCTGTTTTTTCTGCTAGGTGGAGCATGAATCTGACGGGGAGAAAAAAAAAGGACACTCAGGATTTTCCTCGTGTTCAAAAATATTGTATGTGGAGAAGGTGCTGGTCAGTTTTATGATGAATGATCTGGGCTTCAAAACATCATCATAGAATCATCATATATCTGCATATGTATCTTCTAGTCATCTATTAGAAAGATACAGTACAGATGAAGGTCAGCAGGGTGAGTCTGGGAGCGAACACACACAAGGGAACCTTCAACAACTGAGCGATTCAGTTATTCGGTCTTTGTCCATCAGTCTCTGTGCCCTTAGATATGAAGTGTTTTCAGGGTGTACCTGTCATCGTGTGAAGATATCCTCTGGCCACAGACTTCCCTGGAGGGGGTGAAAGAGAGCAGCCTCAGGTCTTCTAGCTGGTTTAGAAAATGTTGCTCTGTAAGAAAACACCGCCAGCTGTGTCAGTAAAAACAATGACGACAAAGTGAACACACACACATGTGTACTAAACAGGTTTGTTTGGTTCCCGTACACAATGACCCGCAAGACAAAAACCCAAACAGCTGCTCCAGAAGTACTGCTGCTGATATGACCTTCAGCTGTGTTAAGTACAGAGTTTCAGCAGAAAAAAATGTTTGTGTTTCTACTACTACTAATAATAATACATTTTATTTAAAAATAGCGCCTTTCAAAGCACCCAAGGACACTGTACAACAGATAAAAACACAAAAACTGGAAATATACACAACAGATGAAAGTTAAGAGCATACAGAGGTTTAAACATAAGCAATTTTAAACAGATGAGTTTTGAGGGTGGACTTAAAAAGAGGGAATGAACTAATATTTCTGAGGTCAGGGGGTAAGGAATTTCAGAGTCGAGGGGCAGAGCAACTAAAAGCCCCGCCCCCCCCATTGTAATCAGACAGGAAGTAACAGAGAGAGAAAGAGAAGATGAAGATCTGAGGCACCGGGATGGGAAGTTCATCTGTACTAAATCGGAGAGGTATGGTGGAGAGAGAGAATGAATAGCCTTAAATGTATAGAGGATTATTTTAAAATGGATGCGAAATTTAACCGGGAGCCAGTGAAGCTGCTTCAGGATTGGGGAGATGTGGTGGGTAGAGGAAGTCCTAGTAATACGGGCACCAGAATTCAGGACACGTTGCAGCTTGTTAATGGATTTTTGTGTAAGGCCAAATAATAGTGAGTTACAGTAATCAATTCGAGAGATAACAAGAGTATGGACGAGAATGGCAGTGGCATGAGGAGTGAGCAAAGGGCGGAGGCGATTGATACTAAAGCAACCCGTTTGAATAATTGATTTATCACAAGTGAATGAACTGTAAATAAATCAAATACCCACGGGAACAATCACAAGCCTGCTGATGCTTTTTTGTGGCTGTGTCTCCAAGACAACAAAGGACCAAAGGAAAGACAAACAGACACTCCGTTAAAATATTTTAATACACATATGAAGACTGGCCTGTATAGACCTGTCGTACCTGTTGTTAGTCGATCCCTCTTTTGACGCCACTGGGGGACAAAGACTGTGATTTCCCTGTGTCCTCTCTTCCAAAATGTCTCCACTGCTAGTGCTATACCACGGCAGGAGAAGAACCGATGAAGGCCATGACTGCAGAAGTGAGGACGAGAAGAAGGAGGACACAGTTAACTGGAGAAGACAACTCCTAAAAACCCATAAAAACAGAAGTAATGGACAGTAATAAGGCTCAGGGATAAGGCTGTCCACTTGTGAGGAAGTGCCACAAATTAAACTACAGATGCTCCTTGTTCCCTCCACGAGCATTCAAAAAATGGATTGAAAGCACAGAGAGAAATAAGAGTGAACATGTGCACAGGACTAGGATCTAGAGTCAACTAAAGGAACGGGAACCTTGGAAACACTTCAGAACCCCCCCCCCCCCCCCCCCCAAAAAAATAAGGCAATAAGCACAAACACTGAACACATGTAAACACATTCAACGTGATGTGTGGGCAAAACCCGGGAGTTCGTTAATAAACCAAACAAATACACGATACAGGGCGCAACGTCAGCTGACCCAGATTGTTGTCGATGACGTGCACGACCTCCATATGCGCACGTCAGATAGCTGTAATACAACATCGGTCGCTAGGACGCAGAAAACCACAGAACAACAAAAGCAGCGCACGGCAGCAGACATGAGAAACTCCCTGACAGCAGCAGGAAGTTGGCTTCTCTCGCTGAAATCCACAGACAAAAATCTTATCAGCCACGGAGGTATTTTTAAGTATTTGGCCTTATTGGCACTTTGTTCAGTGGTCTCAGGTTTCTGAGTGAAATCTAATCCTGCGTCATTCATACACCTCAACAATCACCACCTCAGGAGAAACGGCACACACGCCAACGCTGACAGCCCTTCAATGGATTTTTATGTTTGGGGGAAATCTTGTGCACATGGTTATTTTCAGAGGAAATGTTATACACTACTACTGTAAGATTTTAAGGCTTCTGTGACCCCTGTTTGATATACAAAAACAGACCGGCACAAGTTCCCCTTTTCTTCACTAAGAACTGAATGTACAACTAAAACGGCAGCTAATAAACTACGAAACAGGGAAAACTAGACTGGAACTGCAGATTTCTGTTTTGGAAAGCTGATGTTCTTGAGGAAATAATTAAATGCTGCTTTATGAATGAAGCTTCTGTTCATTCTTTTTTTTTTCCCCATCATGTGAATTCCGGTTTTGTCTGCCCTGCCTACTTCCCTGTATACGGAGTTACTATGGTGTTCAAAAATCTAGTCTTACATGTGCTGCAGTTAAAGCAGAGATGACCAGCTCACATCCTGGTCAGCTGCTCCACACTCTTCATACAGCGTTTAAAACCTTAGCAGTTCCTTAAAGTGCTTCACACATGGAAAAGTGACACAAGTCTGACCAAAAATAAATAAACAGATAAAATAATGATGCAACAAGCTAAAGGTAGAAAGTGGCAACGACATCCGTCTGTATACACTCTGCCAAAAACCAAGCAGAACTGTTTTTAACATCGACGTGATAATTCATCTTTGACTGTAGAGACTTCACAGAGCGAGTTCCTTAAAACACGAGAACTGTGAAATGGAAACTTTTCACTATGAAATTTGATGTCTACCTGAATTCTTAATGTAATGGTGCCATTATAATATTCTTATTAATATCTCAGTAATATCATTCTTGTAATAACGCTGTGAGAAAGTGCCCCGTATTTCACAACATGGCTCGTCATACTCGGGCGGACGCTCAAAGCTGATAAACCCATCGACTCAGACGTCTTGCAGATGCACAGAGTCGAGGCAGAGAGCGCACACGGACACTGCACAACAAGATAAACTTCAGCTTGTGGTCAGAGCCTAAAGTGCAAAGTCAGGGGGAGTTCCACTCGCCGCTGATAGAGAAAGTGATGAATGAGAACACAGCAGGAAGAGCTTATGCAATCTAAAAATCACCGAGCAAACCTGACAAGGGAACACATTTCAAAACTTTACATAACCCAATAACCTCCTTCAGGATCATTGCCTTCATCCCTGAAACTCAAATTACTGCAGTCATTTAAGGCAGGTGTTATTATTTCAATAAATATACAAGAAAATCTCTTCCTGTGTCTGTACAGGAAAGCGACTGCATTGATTTTGGCTCACTTTGCGTTGTGTAGATACAATAATGATCAAAACTGAGTCACAGTGCTGACTTGTGTGTTTCCTTTAGACATACTTCTGGTAAGGAGGGACGATGAAGTAAGAACATCAAAGGAAGTAGCTGCAAAAATGAGAGGGCAGGAGAGGGTCATCTGGGTGGAAGAGTGCGAGCACAGAGGAAAGACAATAATTTGTGTTACACACATAAAGAATGTCCTATCCAATAATCAGAAAGAAACATACAGATTTTTTACTAGAAAGGGCCTTTCTTCTCAAAAACACCCCCACGGTTTCACCCCCACACATCATCAATATTGTGCCGTTACACGTGCTTTCGCTCCGTCAATCACACACACACACGTGAAATCACTCGCAAATATGATGACTAATAACAGTATGTGACTGCGTGGGCAAGGTTTTGGTGCACCTACACAACAGTTGTAGCTGCGACCTACGCGCTTCAACAGATGGTATTGTGTGACAGAGATGGTGTGACCTTAACTGATGATGATGATGATGGGAAGGTGGATAGCTTCGTTAGTAAAAAGGAAAAATGTGGTACGAGTAAATCAGGCGCGGGAAGTGACACCAATCAAAACACATATTATATTTGTCATCAAGCGACTTACAACATCCTGTCCTTACAGCCATGATTAAGAAATGCTCGCTCTGAAAGAAATGACTAACACTCTGCTCTCATCTCTTATTTATAATGGTCAGAGGAGCAGATGGGGATTCAGACAGACAGCCCTGAAAATGCTGCAGCTACAACAAGAAGCATCTGGTAAATCTTCTGATTCCCCGAGTCATGCACAGCTTTGTACTTGATGGTACCTTGTGGATAATCCTGGCATACAAATATGTATATTTGTCTTTTTTTCATATTCAAGCTCATATTCTGCATCATCTAAGCTGAACCAACATGATTACCAAGATGTCAGGAACAAAGTCCATTGGACACATGAGACTAAAGTGGAGATGATGCACAGCACCACGTTTGGAGAAAACCAAAAGCTGCAAATTAGCACAAACACCTAACAGAAACAGCTAAGAAAAGCGGTGGAGGGCTGATAATCAGGTTTGCTTTGCTGCCACAGCACCTGGAAACCTTATTGCACTTGACCATGAACTCCTCTATATACCAAAGTATATAGAGTGAAGCCATCTGGGCAACAGCCAACGCTTTGCTGAAATGTCACGCAACAGGACACTGATCTCAAGCACAGCAGCAAAGCCGAACCAGAAAACGGCTGTTTGTGGGACCTTAAGAGAGCGGTGCATGAAAAAATGAGCACAAACCTGACTGAGCTGAACTGCTGCTAAAGACAACAAGCTACAAACTGCTGAAACGTGTTTGTCACAGGATGGTGAGGCGTCCTGTGAAAAACGGACACGGTGTTTTTTTTTTAAATACCCCGCTTGGAGCTCAGGTGTACGCATCAACACATAAAAAACATCCAATTTGTTAACTAACCTTGGAAAAAAAAGACATTTTATACAACCTATATTTAAACGATGTTAGCTGAAGAGCTTTGTGCCTTTTATAATAACTCTCCGACAGATGAGAGGGATCTGAAACTATAACAGTAGTTTTCTTATATAAAGTTTTTACTGAATGTGAATATCTTACTTGGTATGAAAAGGCCAGACTTTTCAGTATAAATTTCTTTTTACACTCACGCCATAGCCACGTTGCTGCCGTCTATGATGATGTGTCTGAGGTCTGGGCGTCCCGGCTCGTTTGGCAGGTTCAGTTTGTAGGGAGTCCTCAGCGACTGATGGAAACGAGCCAAGCCAGTTACTGGTGGGGCCGGCGGGTCATTTGTGGGAGGCGTCCGTGCTGCTGCCCCGTGGAACCCCGTGTGGCTGATTGTCTGATAGGAAGAGGCTGAGGGTCGGGCGATGGGCTGAGCTGACTGACGAGGACGAGACAAAGAGACCGTGATGTCACTGATGTTATAAATCCACCAGACGCAGCTGTCCGGGCGCGTGCTGCGTTTAAAATAACTGCTCATTCCCAGCTTTGTCGTGTGTGTGAAAAGACAACAGACACTGCACAAAATGCTACCTCAAAGTGCCACCTGTTACACAGAAAACTTCACACACACCATTTTTGACTGAACACTGGGGCAATACCTACACTGGTGGTTGAAGCCAGGGATGCAGTGGTGGCAGTCAGCCACTGAGGCGTGCTGCGCAGTGCCGTTACGGTCTCGACCTTCACCGATCCCCCCAAAGTCTGAGTCCCACCTCGGGACAAGTAGTCCCTCTGCGGGATGCCTCCGCCTCCTCGTGCCAAATAGTCGGTTCTGGAACCCGACTGTGCGTTGAGGTGCGCCACCGTGATCATCCGAGACATTCTGTCTGCCGCTTTGGTATCAGTGGGGATGATGTCTTCATCGTCATCAATGGTAATAACCTCATAGTTTCCTGCTCCTCCTTGAGCGCTCGAGCTCCTCTTAATAGTGATCGCCTGAAATGAGGTTCGAATCAAAGTTTAGCACGTGTACAACGCCTCGCCACGGTTAAAAAAGGCATCGTATCTGATAAGATATCAGAGGTTATCTCAGGTGAAGGTATCAGAGAACAAGATGAAAGATAATAAGAAGCAGAGAGAATAATATAGAAGATGTACATGTGAAGACAGGATCGCACGCTACAGCTAGACCTTTGGCTCTATGTCTGTCTCTGTGAGACAAAGAAGTAAAGCTGAAGTGAGTTATTGTAAGTTGTCAAGTACCTGCTGAGTGCTTGTTTCGCTGCCGCTGCACTGCCTCCTGTGCCCAAGCCCATTACTGCTGCTTCCATACTGGTTGGGCTTGATGTTCTCTTTAGATCTCCCTGGGTCCGCCGACAGCCTGCTCAGCTCGAGCTCCTCTCTGAAGCAGGAGGCTGTAGAGACGGATGACGATGAAGAGCGAGCGTCTGAGGTACGCACAGAGTTTAGTCTTCTTTCTTTTTCCCCTCCTTTCAAGCTCTCTTCACAACGCTTAGTTTCCTCCACAATTTTCTCAAGGACGAGGAAGGTATCTTCCGTCTGTCCTGTTGCCTTGACAACACGTTCCACCACTTCCTGCTGGTAACCCATGGTTCTGGGGAAAATGTGATTTTGTAGCATGTTACATTACTGGTGGCTATAATGCATCCGCTTGTCTTTAATGGCTGTAAAGAGAGCCATTCAATTCCAGTTCAAGAGAAACTCAAACAAATCAAGTAACATTACTGGGTTCATTGTGTCGTTCAGACACGGCTCACCTTTCTGTCGATGCTTGTCACAGCTCATACTGACGAACCGCTCAGCAGTAGAGTTTTTTTTTTTGTTTTGTATACTTTATTAATCTCCTGTACGGAAATTACTCCCTGTATTTAACCCATTCACTCAGTGAAGCACTGGGCAGCCAATCCAGTGCCGAGGGAACAGTGTGTAGGGATGGTACCTTGCTCAGGGGTGCCTCAGGGTAGCTGTTTGGTGTATTTGAACCCCCGACCTCTACCCTACCCTACTGAGTCTACTGAGGTAAGATAACTTACCCACCTGAATCTAATCCAGTGCCATGTAATACATCTTGATGCATGCTCAGTCACCCAGGATGAGCTTTGATCAGTGGTTGTTGATCAATGGTTATGAGAATTTGCATATTAATGATCAAGGAACTGACCTCCCAGCCCTTTGTTCCTTCAGTGGGCTGGTTTCAGCCATTGTGCAAATGTACTGTTTATAAGATTGGAACCTGCAGTCAGCTGAGACTGAAGAAGTCACCTGATGATGACAAAACGTTTCTCCCACTGAAAACGTCCAGGTGAACAGAATCAACTTTTCAGCTACAACTTTCCAAATTGGCTCATTAAACGTGACCTCGTCCCAGACATGCTGTCTGCCTCTCTTCATTCAAACATTATGGAGTTGAACGTAACGTATAAATGTTATGTCCCACCTAGTCATCACGGCTTTAAGGGAAAGCTGACTGGATTGCACATTCAGACAGGAGTCATTAAGAGATCAATGAAAAGGGGGGCGTGTCTGAAAAGGGTACGTGAGGTTGACTCGTTCTGTTATCAAGTCAAGTAGTCAAGTATTTATTTATTGTCATTGTCGATTATGATCTCACCACAAATGACTAAGGAACACTGCATAGTGAAACTCAACAGTTAGCCACTCGATCTGATTCAACTGGATCACTGAACCTTTGTATTACTTTAATTTGAACATCCACATGTATTTTTGTACTGTATGCGTACGGTCATGACCTAATGTTTCATCAACCAGGACAACAACCAGCAGGTCTCTTATATGTACATAAGCATATGTGAGCTCTGTTCAAATACAAAATCTATTCTTCATTAAGATTTCAACTAATTATTATATTCATAAGCAATAATTCTTCCAACGAGTGTGTTAATTTAATCAATAAAACAAAACCATCACAATATCCTTCATTCCAGGTAATATTCGACTTACTGTAATGTAAAACAAAGAAAAACTGACCACGTTTCAAATTATGGTGGTCGTCTTTAGACCCCAAAGATGACCACCATAATTCCAAACAGTTCTAATATAAATCCAAGGAATTCATTTGGAAACATTTGACTAGTGTGAACTTTACCTGAAAAAATTGACCAAGCAGCGGAGGTTGGTTTCTGGGCTGACTGCCTCTCCCTCATCCGAGACACCCTCAGCAGAGTCCAGCATGATGGGCCCAGATACGGTATTTGCCTTCGCTGAGGAGGAGAGGGACGACGAAGCAGAGGGGGTTTTGGATCTACAGCTGCTACCGCCCCCCCGGCCCTCTCTGTCCCTCTGTCGCTCCCTTTCTCTTGCTCTCTCCGGCGACTCTTCCCTCCGCTCCAGAGAGTACTGTCTCTTTGTATCCCGCGTCTCACTGCCTGATGAACGCCGCTTGTGCGTGGGCCGATTGCTGTTATGCAGGACTGCCTCGGGACCTAAACCGATTCCACCTGCTGGTTTACTGCCTCCGCCAAGAGATGATGGCGTGGTCCCTCGCTCCTCAAAACTAGTGTCCAGGATGCGGTTGGAGAGCTCCGTCACAGGGGTGCTGCTCTGTGAGCGGTCCTGGTCAACCTCCGACATGCTTGGATGGAGCATCTGGTTGAGCTGAGTCTGGGGAAGGAAACACAGTGGTTGTTGCCTCAGTTAGGAAACTACAATAAAAGTTCGTCTCAAACTGGAATGCTTGCCATAGCCAACGTTCCTATTGTACTTTCCAGTGTGCTTTACGTGGTTCTTCTTCCCGATGCCAGAAATGACGTCTTCGATTGTACTTAGTGTGTGACTTTCAAAAACATTCAACTTGTTCTTCAACTTCTCTCTTACTTCATACGTTGGTAAAACATGATTTCTAAATACCTAAAAGTACAATGAAGCTCTTAACTTGTTGATAAATAAATAATTCACACTGAAGTCATATTTTTTAAAACTAAAACAAGCTTCATATAAAATAATAACTAATTCAACATTTTGGTGGCAGATCCAAATTTGTAATTCTGCAGCATGATCACGAAAGTTTAAGAGCACCAGTTATGCTCTCTAAACATATCAAAGAGACATGGTTAATGGGGGACTACTATGCATGATTCACAATGATCCTATCCCTCAAAAACACTTTGAATAACCCACCCACCCAAAGCCAGGGCTGGCAGTATGTTTAGCATCTGTGTTAGTAAATCTCCCCTTCACACTCACAATGGAAGTGAGCAGTGAGGGGGTGAGACTGATTTTAGCTCAATGCCTATAGCTTACAAGTTTTCTAAGTAAAAACGGGGGGAAATTCTTACTGACTTGTAAAGCTGGGAAGCATCTTGTTGCTGGGACATAGAAGAATGTCAGCAGATATTAACAGCTAATTCTACACAGTTTATAAAAATATAATAACACTATAAAAACGCCTTTTATTACACATGACCTTAAAGTTAACTTTCTTCTTATTGACCATACCTTCCCACCTTGACTTTCAGACCAGTTTGTAAACTTAAGCTGCTTACACCAAATCAATGAATGCAGAGGTATATTTTTGGGTCGAGGTGTGGTTGAACACAAAATAATACCAGTCATGCATCAGAAAAACTTTTTAAAATCTTAGTATTAAATCTTATAGCACAAGGCTACAATCTCAACTACCCACAGCAGCTTATTCTCTTTGAAATTTGCAGTTGTCATCAAAAACTCTTTGGTCACAGTGGTCATGCTCTACGTGCTGCCAGAAAATGTTCACACTAACCAGAGAAGAGGTGTTTGTGTTTGTAGGGGTGTGAACAAGTCCCAGCAACTCCTCCTTCAGCGCACTGGGAAGCAGCAAGAGCTCCATAGTGTACTTGTCATCCCTTTCCTCCACGAAGGACTTGAATGCTCGTTTTACTGTTGGTTCTGTGTCACATGGTAGACTTCGCTTCTCCTGGACAAAACACAAAAACACTTGAGCGTGTGGTATGACATGCTGTAGACTACTCCTTCTTAAATAATTTCAAATGACTGTTAAATCTTCACATTTTATTTACAACTATTCATCAGCTTTCCACAATATAAATGACCCCCCTGGAGTCACGTAACTACTACAGAATCAGAATGAAACTATGTCTGATAACAAGACTCGTACTTGGAACAGTGCTACAAACTGCTGAACTCTGCTTTGAGCCATCACCACGGGCTCAGCCCGACCCAACAGCCGCAGGCAGCCCGGCTCTTGCACCAGAACTTCAGCGCTCGTGTCCCGTATGAGCCTGTCCAAAAAAAGGCCCCTGGCGCCAGCAAAGATACAGTGCATATCTACCGGGTACCGCTCTTCTTTCTGCAGTTCTGGGTCGCACAGCCCTCGAACATATTCCTGCACAACAAGAAGAACACAAAATATCATCCATCTAGGAAAGAAAGAAAAAAAAAAAAAAAAAAAAGGAACCAATCAGAATGACCTAATTTAACATATTTAGCAAAAAAAAAAAAAAAGAATATAAATATTTCACACAGTAAGTGTTGTCTCGTGCTTGACGTGCCCACACACCTGTAAGGTATTTAAGGTGACACGTGATGAAACCAAACTCTACTCACTGTTTTAGGGAATCTCCTGGCTGTGGCAACTGTTTGGATGAATCAGCGCAGGTGGGTACGGTAACTTTCTTACAGATAGTGTTTCGCATTTTTTTGTGTTTCTCTGCCGATAAGAAGTGACTCAGCACGAGCAATGTATGATGACTCAGTGATGCGGTGGGAGAGACAGAAAGGGTGTGAGATTTGAACGTGAGCACGGCTATAAATATGTGGGTGTGGCTTCTTAAAATAAAATAACCAATAAAATGAGTTTCCTTTGGCCCTGTGTACAAACTATACAGGCTGAGAGATCACTGCTGCTTATACGTTAGATTTTTAACAAGTAGAAATAATGATTGTATTTATAAAGGAGACTGTCAGGGTACAAGTGTTTGCCTGTGCTGCGTAAGGAAGCGCACGTTTTCTCAAATGAAGAAATAAATGTTTCTGCATAGATTTGAGCATTTTTTTATTTATTTAATGTATTTTTGTTTACACATAATGAAGAAATACAAGCCCCATCTCCAGGAAGCTTGGACTGCAGCTCCTTGTTCTGCAGTCTCAGAGAGCTTTAGCACTTTTCTATCTGCTCTAAGTCCTGGTTGGAGTTGCACTCCAACGGTGAGTAAATCTCGAAATCAGTCAACAGCAATCCAGGACAAGGGTCAAGGACAATAAGAACCAGGCCAGCTGGTAGTTAAAACACATGAAGGTAGGGCCAAAGCAAAAAAACAAAACAAAAAAAAAAAACAAGATAAGCAAAACTGGCCAAAGCAAAATAAGTAAGGCTGTCCACTGGTAACCCAATCACAGAATCTAAACATGAGTGACCAACCCAAACAAACCTTTTAAAATATGAAGTATTATTGCATATGCTATACAGGGAGTGCAGAATTATTAGGCAAGTTGTATTTTTGAGGAATAATGTTATTATTGAACAACAACCATGTTCTCAATGAACCCAAAAAACTCATTAATATCAAAGCTGAATGTTTTTGGAAGTAGTTTTTAGTTTGTTTTTAGTTTTAGCTATTTTAGGGGGATATCCGTGTGTGCAGGTGACTATTACTGTGCATAATTATTAGGCAATTTAACAAAAAACAAATATATACCCATTTCAATTTATTTATATAACATCTCCACATTCACAAATATACATTTCTGACATTCAAAAACAAAACAAAAACAAATCAGCGACCAATATAGCCACCTTTCTTTGCAAGGACACTCAAAAGCCTGCCATCCATGGATTCTGTCAGTGTTTTGATCTGTTCACCATCAACATTGCGTGCAGCAGCAACCACAGCCTCCCAGACACTGTTCAGAGAGGTGTACTGTTTTCCCTCCTTGTAAATCTCACATTTGATGATGGACCACAGGTTCTCAATGGGGTTCAGATCAGGTGAACAAGGAGGCCATGTCATTAGTTTTTCTTCTTTTATACCCTTTCTTGCAGCCACGCTGTGGAGTACTTGGACGCGTGTGATGGAGCATTGTCCTGCATGAAAATCATGTTTTGCTTGAAGGATGCAGACTTCTTCCTGTACCACTGCTTGAAGAAGGTGTCTTCCAGAAACTGGCAGTAGGACTGGGAGTTGAGCTTGACTCCATCCTCAACCCGAAAAGGCCCCACAAGCTCATCTTTGATGATACCAGCCCAAACCAGTACTCCACCTCCACCTTGCTGGCGTCTGAGTGGGACTGGAGCTCTCTGCCCTTTACCAATCCAGCCACGGGCCCATCCATCTGGCCCATCAAGACTCACTCTCATTTCATCAGTCCATAAAACCTTAGAAAAACCAGTCTTGAGATATTTCTTGGCCCAGTCTTGACGTTTCAGCTTGTGTGTCTTGTTCAGTGGTGGTCATCTTTCAGCCTTTCTTACCTTGGCCATGTCTCTGAGTATTGCACACCTTGTGCTTTTGGGCACTCCAGTGATGTTGCAGCTCTGAAATATGGCCAAACTGGTGGCAAGTGGCATCTTGGCAGCTGCACGCTTGACTTTTCTCAGTTCATGGGCAGTTATTTTGCGCCTTGGTTTTTCCACACACTTCTTGCGACCCTGTTGACTATTTTGAATGAAACGCTTGATTGTTCGATGATCACGCTTCAGAAGCTTTGCAATTTTGAGACTGCTGCATCCCTCTGCAAGATATCTCACTATTTTTGACTTTTCTGAACCTGTCAAGTCCTTCTTTTGACCCATTTTGCCAAAGGAAAGGACGTTGCCTAATAATTATGCACACCAGTTACCACAGTCCTGGTGGTACTGGAGGATAGATATTTTTACTAGCGAAAGAGTCCAAACAAACAGTGGAATAAACATTCCCATCTGCTCATTGCAAAGATAAAGAGAAAATGTGGCATCTGTACAAAAAAAAAAAAAAAAAAAAAGTTACTGTAAGCCACCTAAAATTTGCCTCATGAAAATGAACTGCACTGGTGCCTTTCTTAAATTTAAATTCAAGGATATTAGCTGTGAAAATGAACGTACTCCCAAGACTCCTCTATTTATTTAGAACTTTGCCTGTTGAAGTAAGTCAAACACAGTTTGGGGAATGGGACAAATGGATTTCGCGCTTTATTTGGCATGGGAAAAAACCAAGAATTAAATTTAGATCTTTACAGTTAAACAAGGCAAAAGGGGGGGCAATGCTCCCATGCTTACAATACTACTATTATGCATCTCAGGTCATCCCCCTGCTGCAATGGTGTAACCCGAACTTGAAAGCTAAGTGGAAATCCATAGAATTCAATACAACCCCTAAATTCCAACTACAAGCCTCAATTGCGGATAAAAAATTGGCAGACTGTTTAGAAGATAAAGGACCATGGATTAGCCACACTTTAAAAATATGGAATAAAGTGACTAAAATATGTGGCAGTGAACGAATACTAAAAGTATTTAGATGGTGTGCTTATGACACAGATTTTGAACCAAATGAAAGTGATAATAGATTTCAGTCCTGGATAGAGAGTGGACTAACAACATTCCATTCCTTCACACATAAAGGGACACTACAGAGTTTCCAGTCTTTACAAATAAGAAATGGCTTAAGACAAGTAGATTTCTTCAGGTTTCTTCAAATAAGGGATTACTTTAATAAACACTGCAATATCCCAAACCCAAATATGGTTGAGTCAGAAATTTTTAAGATAGTTAAATTAGCATATGATAGTTCTCTGAGAAAGGCAATTTCCAAACTATATGATGTGCTCCTTCAAGCAAGGAAGGATACTACTCAAAATGTTAAGATTAAATGGGAATTGGAATCGGGGATGGGTATAACAAACGAGAACTGGGAGAGGATTTGTAATTTTCATTGGTACTCAACAAGTTCTTTATCTTGGAGAGACCACTGTTGGAAGAACATTATTAGATTTTTCAAAACCCCTCATCAAACTAAATATAAAAATCGGACAGCAGAATGCTGGAGAAGATGTGGATCAGAAGAGGCACATCATTATCATATCTTTTGGGACTGCCCTAACTTAAAAAATTACTGGCTGGGAATTCATAAAACTTTGTGTGAGGTTTTTAAGATAAAATTTGACATCAATTTTATAAATTTGTACTTGGGCTTGGTTGCTGGCTCGGTCCTGGGAGGGGACACAGAAATCTTACAAGCGCTATTAGCGGCCAGCAAAAACTCAATAACCAGAAAGTGGTTAAATCCAACTCCGCCAACACTTGAGGATTGGTTTAATGTGGTTTTCGAAATATTTAAAATGGAAAAATTGGCATTCTTTTTAAAAATTCGGAAAGACAAATTCTACAAAATATGGAATAAATGGATTAGCTTTGTGTCCCCCATCCGCCCTGAATTTAGGTAAGACCAGCCCTGAATTGGTGTATCTTGGTGTATCTCCCATGTATCGTACCATGTCAGGTTGACCCTCAACTTCATAATATGTACCTAATGTATTCTTTGTAAATAAGTTAAACATGTTGCATTATGTAACATATTGTGAAGCCAATGAGTTAATTTTATTTTTTTTTGCTATCAGAATGTAAAACAAAAGGACTAAGAAAAAGGTTTTTTTTTTCTTTTCTCTTTTTTTGACTAAATAATGTCAATGCACTTTATTGTAACAAGTCCCTTTTTTTTTCTTCAATAAAAATATAATTTAAAAAAAAGAAAATGAACTGCTGTTCCCAAAGAATGTCAATAGCTGGCACTATGAGATTGTTTAGTGCTTGTGAACTTGAGTAGATAGAGAAGGAGAATAGCGCTAAGGCTACGTATGTTGGTCGGAGCTACTCACCGAGTTTTTCTTTAATTCTTGCTCAAGAAAAAGGTTGTGTGTGAAGACAAATTGGATTTTACTCTTCAGCTTGTTGGGAAACACTTTTTGTTGATGCCGATGTACCTCTGTTTTTGTGGTTTTTATTCATTTCCGGTGAGCTGACTAACTGCGCTAGCATAGCAAGCTAATCGTTAGCTAATAATTAGCTTAGTGTAATGTAAATTTCATGTGTTCCCTTTAAGTGCTGTATTATCCTTTTATTTCTTCACTTGTGAATGTTTTAAACCAATTGGAAATATTTCTTTGGAAGCTAGTAGTTAAGTTTTATTTATTGTAATGAGATGATAAATATGAGCAGTCTTTGGCTAAATAGTACTGCGACCACGTTTTGCACTTTCCTCGTGCATCAGTAATGTACATTCTCTCAATTCATTGGATTGATGTGACTGCTGTTCACAAAATATGAGATTTGAGTTAAATTTGTATGATGTAGTAATTGTTTCAAGGTTCTTTGATTAATTTTATTATTGATTGCATTAAGTCGTTATATACAAAGAGTGAGGGGCCTTTGGTCACTAGTGTTAATTAAGTTGTTATATGATATTCATGTAAAATATGTTCACTGCCCTGTGCAGGTTGGTTTTTTTTTTGTTGGAGTCTAAAGTTGCGAGCCAGGATTCCAGATCCCCAGCTGCAATGCAGGAAAGGTTTCCAGCCTACTTAGAAGTGACAACTGGGTTACTTCTTGACAGATAAGCTTATGAAATCTCAGAACAATACACTACCCGGGTAGTACTACTAACATTAACACTATACACACACACCTGAACTGAAAAGACTGAAAAGAACTCTGAACTCTAAAACTGAATACACAGACTGACAAATATGGACTATTGGAACTGTTGTGAACTGTTGAATGACTGTTTTTG